>NC_050461.1:39820001-40120001 GCF_903995425.1 Onychomys torridus
AGAAATTGGACTTCATGGTTTCTTACATTCCTCATGAAATGTATGAGAAAACATTAATTACCTCATTGAATAGACCAATGTTTGTGCTGCTGCAATCACTGACTGAACAAGGATTCCAGGCTCTTGAACTCTTATCCAAAGAGTTGAAGCCGTGCATACAAACAGCAAAGCAGCAAGAGTTTTTATTCAAAAGTAAAGGGAGAGTATAGAGGACAACTGCAGGCCACAGTGGACCCGAGCATGATTTGCCTTAGTGCCCCTAGTTATTGCTCAGGGCTTCCTTTTCTGGGTCCAGGAAGCAGAGAAATTGCTTATCGAGGGGTGGGATTGTTTCCTGTTTTGATTGATAGACATGGGTCATGTAAGCTGTTCACAGTTCATGTTTTTTCCCATGATGCATTAGATTTTAATCATTTGCGTGTCCAATCCTTTCAATGTATAAGAGAGCAAATATTTTCTCTGAAGTTTTACTCAGAAGACAAAGTTTAACTCACTGTGTATGCACCCCAAACCCATTCAGGATAGATTGGGTAGCTGCCTCTACTTCCAGGACATGTTCCAGACTGTTTTGTTACAAAGGAGGGGGTTCAGTTATTAGGGAGATATTATTACTGATAGGGCAAATAGGCTAGTTGATCTGTTTTGTGGGGGAGGAGTGTGTAGGTTGCTGCAGGTGGGAGTCCTAGGTTGCAAAGATATCCTCATTCTTGCCTGTTACAAAGGGGCCAAGTGATGCTATATTTATGAATATGTCTTCTTAGCAGGAAAATTAATGTTTTAATGTTCTTTGATAAGCCATAAGAAATATAAGACTACATCTAGGATTGAAGAAGTAACTTACTTGGATGCTATAGTTTTGGAAACAAGAAGTAGCTTTAGGTGCCAGATCTAAGAGAAACTAAGACTGTACAGCATGAAAATGTGATGTAACTTTAAAGATGACTCCTGTTCAGGTCCCCTTTAGCTGACTTAGTGTGTTTATAAGGATTGTCAGGTCAAGCTCACACAATAATGTGTCTGCCTGGAAAGTGTTTTGTTCACTTGACAGTAATAGGCTATTACAAAATTGCTCTAACAAGGCAACTTTGTATGATGGAAGAAAAATTTTGGTGGGCACAAAAATCTCATGACTTCTTCATCCCCAATTTGTGTGTTTGGACATTGCTTGTCACCAGTTTCTAGTCATGTATCCTTTTATTCTATGTGAGAATGGTTTCTGAGACTGGGAGAGCCATGCCCAGGGCTAGATCTAGGTAAGGACAAGACTAGAAAATTCTGAGTGTGGTAAGAGAAGTTCTGAGGAGGAAAGCGATCAATTAATAAAATCTTGGGGGGGGGGGGAACAAAAACAGCCGTAGAATGCTCATATGTCTAAATCTGTGAAGAAAAACAAAACAAAACACTGTACTGGGAAATGGTCCTCAAACAGGGTTTTGGTATTTTCACATATCATTAAAAAGAAATGATATGTTTTGTTGGGAGAAAGACTGAAACATATGATCAGATATGCATTTTTTTTTCTAAAAGAATTTGGATTTCTACATCCATAACTGTAGCACCCTGGATATTGATTAACTTGTGTGGAAGGACTGAGTGCTCATCTTTAACTGGCACCTACCAGATTTTTGCAGTGTAAAAGAGAATGGTAACCATCTTGTACATACTGACTTGTGCATCCCTCATATGACAGGAGGTAGGGTTTCCATATCCGTCCTCTAAGATACTTAAGTCGCCCATGGTGGTGCATACTTTAAATCCAATCACTCAGAAGCAGAAACAGGGTCTTTGTGTTTTTGAGGCTAACCTGATAAACAAAGTGAGAACCAAAAGCATGCCAGGGTTAGACAGTGAAAACCTGTCTCAAAAAAATGGGGAGGGGGCTCTTTTTGCCCAAGTCCAAAGGTACATTCTTATCTTTCTGCAAAATGAAAATGAGATATACACAAAATAATAAAAATACTCCATGAAAAAATATCTTTTCTGTGCCAATGCATTCAAAGCTATTTCCTACTTTCTCTTCTATCAGTTTCAGTGGAACTGGATTTATGTTGAGGTCTTTGATCCACTTGGACTTGAGTTTTGTACAGGGCAATAGATATGGATCTATTTGCATTCATCTACATGTTGACATCCAGTTATGCCAGCACCATTTGTTGAAAATGCTTTCTTTGTTTTCATTGTACAATTTTGGTTTCTTTGTCAAAAATCAGGTGTTCATAGATGTGTGGGTTAATATCAGGGTCTTCAATTAGACTCCGTTGATGTTCCTAAATATAACACCAATAGCACAGACACTGAGATCAACAATTAATAAATGGGACCTCCTTAAACTGAGCAGCTTCTGTAAGGCACTAGACATGGTAAATAAGACAAAACGCTAGAATAGGAAAAGATCTTCACCAACCCCACATCTGACAGAGGGCTATCTCCAAAATATATAAAGAATTCAAGAAACTAGGGATCAAATTACCAAATAACCCAATTAAAAATGGGGTACAGATCTAAACAGAGAATTCTCAACAGAAGAATCTCAAATGGCTGAAAGACATTGAAGGAATTGCTCAACATCCTCAGCCATCAGGGAAATGCGAATCAAAATGACCCCTAGATACCATTTTACACCTGTCAGAGTGGCTAAGATCACAAACACTTATGACAGCTTATGTTGGAAAGGATGTGGAAAAAGGGGAACCTGGGGAGTGCAAACTTGTACAGGCACTTTGGAAATCAGTATGGCAGTTTCTTAGAAAACTGGGAATCAATCTATCTCAAGACCCAGCAATACCATTCTTGGGCATATATCCAAAGGATGTTTGTTCAATCATACCACAAGGACACTTGCTCAGCTATATTCCTAGCAGCATTATTTGTAATAGCCAGAACCTGGAAACAACCTAGAATGGTTAAGTAGGGGGACAGACAGAGAGGGAGTAGAATGAAATCCATATCTTGGTAGAGGGAGCCATTATGGAGTAAGAGAGAAACCTGGTGCTAGAGAAATTCCCAGGAATCCCAGAAAATCCCAGCTAATACTCCTAGCAATAGTGGAGAGGGTACCTAAACTCACCTTCCCCTATCAGATTGGTGACTACCCTAATTGTCATCATAGAGCCCTTATCCAATGACTGATGGGAGTAGGTGCAGAGATCCACAGCCAAACACTGGGCTGAGCACTTGGAGTCCAGTCAAAGAGAGGGAGGAGGGATTGTATGAGCTAGTGGGAGTTCAAGGTCTCTGGAATGATGATTGGGGAACCTAGGGGACCAAACTAGACCCTCTCTCTGAATGTGGGTGACAGTTGTGTGACTTGGTCTGTCTGTGGGGCCCCTGGCAGTAGGACTAGGATTTATTCCTGGTGTATGAAATGGCTTTTTGGAGACCTTTTCCTAAGGTGGGATTCCTTGCTCAGACTTGACACAGTGGGGAGAGGCCTGGTCCTATCTCAGCTTGATAAATCAGGCTTTCTTAACTCCCCATGGGAAGCCTTACCTTCCCTGAGGAGTGGGTGGGCATGTAGTAGGGGGAGGAGGGGGAGAAAGGGAAGGAGGGGGAACTGTGATTGGTATGTAAAATGAAAAAAAATTGAAATTAAAAAAAGAATGAAAGAAAAACATCTCTTCACTGACTTTTGAAGATTGGCAGGTACTGTTTTCACTATTGAACATCCTGCTTCCTTAAATTCCCAACAACCTCCCTCATCCTAATGCTCTGGATGCTCATATTTCATAAAGAGTAGACACATTCATATGGGAACTCTTCTAACTTCCTATCATTAAATATGTACACTGGTCTGGATATGTCTTCATGTTCTAACAAAGCATCATAGACTGCATGTCTTAGACAACAGAAGAGTTTGTTCCCCAATACCTGGACCTAGAAGTCGTTAGAAGGTTTGATGTCTTCTGAATATCATTTTCTTGTCAAAGATAACAGTCTCCCATTGTGTCTGTATGACTGTTGCCCTCTCTGTGTGCATTTGTGGCTGGATATCTTTTAAAGAACTAAAGATTTATTTATTTTCCTGTGTACATGTGAGTGCCTGCATGTGTCTACAGGCACCATGTGTATACCTGGTGCCCACAGAAGCTACAAGAGGGTACTGGCTCCCTTGAACTGGAGTTGTGGGTAGTTGTCAACCACCAGGTAGGAACTAAACCTAGATTCTGTACAAGAGCAGCACAAGTCAGCACTTTTAACCTCTAAACCATCTCTCCAGCCCTGGCAATATTTTCCTGTATCATTAGTTACACTGAATTACTCTCTCCCACCCTCGCGTGGCATCATTTACCACCTCTTTGAAGACATCCTTCTCTAAACAGTCACATTGGGAAGTGTTTGTGGTTAAGATATCAACAGAGGAATCAGGATTGACCATACAACCCTTTTAGAACCACAGTATCGAGAACACCATTGTTCTTGTAAAAAGACAACCCCTCCACAGAATACTCAATCCCATTTTCTCTTTTCCTTGAGAACTTGGTTACCAGAATGGTCTCTTGCTCTCCATCACTGTCAATATGTCTTCTGACAGGACAATCCCATTTCTTTTAGTGATCAATCCCATCATCTGTTCATAGCCATGCTCAATGGAGACCTTGTAGCAGTAAAAGGTACCATTACTAACTCAAGATGTTTGTATATTTTCCCTTTCCTTATTTCCTTATCTTACTCCCTACCCAACACTCTAGAAATTTTGAGATATTACAAATCTATCCTCATTTTTTTTCTTTCTGCTACTATTTCTATCACCCTAGATGAAAATATTTTCAATGAAGCACTACAGCAAAATTCTTCTGGTTCTTCTGCAGTTACTCTTCTTGTAGACTGCCCACCTAATAGCAAGAACAAAGGTCTATTTACCTGTTTTTGAGGGGAGTTAATAACAAACTCAGAAAAAAATTGAAATATCACAGTAAATCCTATTTAACTTTACTTAGGTTATCAATTACTAATATTTTACCACATTCCTTTTTTTTTTCAGTGTAAGAGATCAAATCCATGCCTATTAGGCTCTGTACCACTGGCTTATATTTCTAACCTCATATATATGCTCTTTCATGCCTTTCTATAAATACTTCAGTATTAGTTTACAAAGAACGTGGATTTTTCATAAATTATTCCCACATATAATGATCAAACTGAACACTTTAATATACAGCAATACTGCACCTATCTTATCTTCTAATTGCCAGTTTCTCAACAATATCCTTTACAGCAATCTTGTATTTCTTAATCTAGAGTCCAGCCTTCAAATTACACATTGCATTTTATTGCATCTATTTTGTCTCTTTGTATCTAGAATATTTCCTTAGCCTTTCCTTGTGTTTTACAATGTTGAGATTTTTAAAAGATCATAAGCCACTTGTTTTTGAAGAATTTGAATTAGTCTTTTCTCATAATTAGATCCAGGTTGTGTATGATTAGCAGAAATGCAACATTTTTGGATCATATATGTATACTTATTCTCATAAGATATTGCCACACAGATGCATCACATATATGTGTATGTCTGCCTGCCATATTATCTGGTCTGTTTTCCTCACCACGGTCCCATTCATTCTGCCCCAACCATTCTGCTCTTCAGTCTTTGAAGCCTTAGTAGTAGGGTCTCTCATTTGATACCACCAAGTCCCTGCTTGAATATTCTCTCAGAGCAGTAGATACTAATCTCATTATCACCAGCACATCCAAAGACTACTTTCTCTGACATCACTTAGTTTCAAATGTTTGAAATGATTATTCATGCATCCAGTAATTCTCCATTACATGTCTTCCTAGATAGGAAACTTCTCAGGGGTAAGCACTCTCCAGTTTTATTCACTTCTGAATTTTTAGCATCTGTGATACAGGAAGAAAAATCCTAGTTATTGTGCTGCGTTCTCCTACTACATGGTTACTGTTTGAATTTCCAATCTGAGACAAGGCTGGACAACACATCGTTGAAGTGCTCATGAGCATGGGGGAAGATATGTCAGCTGTTAGTGTGACCATACACACAGGTCCATATGAGGTTTTCTTTTGGACCCAGGCCTCCTTTTGGTAGCAGATGGCCACTTGGCCATGCTATAGGGTGGTCAATTCCTTAACTAGTACCAGTTTCACTACAGACAAATGATGTTTAATATCTTACTTTTTGCAATCCCCTTAATTACCTTAGTCAACTAATTTGAAAAATAAAGGAATATGTTTTCTTTGTAGTAATTGTAGGGTAAAAAGTCCAAGATCACTTCTAGGTTTGAAAAACCCACCAATCCCTGAGCTCAAAATCCCACCAATCCCTAGGCTTGCCCCAAGCTCAGAGCTTGAAATCTCACCAATCCTAACCCTGGGAATCTTCACCCTGGAAAACTCCCCCAAGAAATCCTATATAAGCCTGTTTCCTGCTCAATTCTCTGATGCATCTTGCCTGAGCAGAGGCAGCCACCCACTTGTGTCTCTCTCAAAAAATCTCTTGTGTGAGGTTTGTTGTACAGTGTGACTTTGTGGTATTCCTTGGCTTCCATGTGCCAGGATACCTTTCCCTTCAGAGTTGTAACACTTAAATAGAGGAAACATCTCTCCTCAGAATTGCCATACTTGTACTGGGGAAAACTTTCCCCTCACAGTTCTAACACTTACAATAACTGAAACTTATGCATAAAAATTGAATTTAAAGACTTGACACCCCCCCCCCCATTATGTTCAGTATTGAAATTGGACCTTCAAGTAACTTCTTGGCCAACATGACATCCTTAGAGTCTTAAGTTTAGAACAGAGATGAGCAACCCCTGTTCATGAGAAAATATACAAATTAAGATCATTCTTAATGTAGTCACTTAATGTAATACTGTTATGCTTGGCTCTTAGGAAACATCAGGTTCTAAATATAGGGGAATAAAATAAATTAAAAATGTATATAACTTTACTAAGTTCATAAAAATTTCAATGGCTAAATTAAAATGTTCATTTGGATGAAGAGAAACCAAAGGGAAACTCATTTAAAAACAGTTGTCAAAAACATTCATTTTAAGGCTGTGGGTGTAGCTCAGCATTAGAGTGCTTGCCTGGTTGCATAAGGCCTTGAGTTTGATCTTCAGCACTTGCCCCACCCCCTGCATTGCACTTTAATTAAGATTATTTCCTATTCTTTCACTTATTTGCTAAAGTTGACATCTAACCTCAGCAAAGCTCTGGGGTGCTGTCTCATTCTTCAGAACATTTCTCATTTGTAATTATTATAAATTGCTATCTTTGAAAGGAAACTGAACCTGAGAGAGCCAAGAAGATACCCTAACAAGCTGCTCAGTCTTCTGTCAGAGATCAGGCCTCAGTTTCAGTTTCCTGAGTCTGAGCAAGCAGTTTCTGAAAGAGCCACGAACAATGGACAATCAATCTTCAATGCCTCTGACAGCAGAGACAAGGGCGACAGCACATACCAAGCCTGGGCCATCTCCTACAGTACCTTAAGGCAATGACCAATACAGACAAATCCTCTACCTGCCCCTCAGAACTTGACCAAACTTACCCAAAGATGGTAAAACTATAGCCCTAGCCAGCCCCTGTCAGCCCTAGCCAATTAGAAGTGTATTAACATAGTGGCCCCTTGCTTAAGCCAATCATAGATAGAATGACCTAACTGCCTTAGAATTCCTTTAGCTGTGTATAAAAGGAGCCTGCCAGCTTCTCTCAGGGTCACCAATTTGCTTTTGTCAGATCTGTGGCCCCAGAATGCTGGAACCCTCACTCTCAGGATAGTAAACACTCTTGCTGATTGTATATGTGGATGGTGGTTGTTTGTGGGATGACTCTAGGACCCTAACAAACCAAGCTATTACCTAAGGATCCTAGGTATAGCTCTGCAATTACATATCCTTATTTGGATGTAAAAAGATCTGAGAAAGATTTTTAAAAGGAGAGCACAAGATACTAAGTACCCCTTTAAAGCTGTAAACACATTTCTTGCTAGTGTGTGTGTTCATGTGCAGCTGCATGCATGTTCATGTAGAGGACAAAGGAAAACGATGCCTTTTGTTCTTCAGCTACCATCCATACTGTATTTTTGCCACAGGACCTCTCATTAGCCTGGAATTTCCAAATAGGACAGACTGGATGGCCGTCTGGCTTCAGGAAGCCTCTTGTTTCCACCTTTCCAGTTTGGGATTACATCAGGCTTTAAAAAAAAAAAAAAAAAGGTCTGTTGAGTAACAAACTCAGGTCCTCATTCTGTCACAGTGTTGTCTGACAAAGCTTTTCCTGGGAAGACACAGTACACATGTCTTCTCACTCTAGTTAGAGCCCATGGCAGACCAAAGTATGGAGAACAATGAAATCCAACTTGGTGTACCTGTAGTGATACATCGTGGACCCTAATAAACTTGCCTGGGGATCGGAGGGCAGAGCCAGCCACTAGATTAGACATAGAGGCCAAAAGACAGTGGTGGCACACATCCTTAATCCTATCACTGCAGAGGCAGAGATCCATCTGGATTTCTCTGAGTTCAAGCCCACACTGGAAACACCACCAGGCAGTGGTGGCATACACCTTTAATCCCAGTACTGGGAAGCACACAAGCCTGCAATCCCAGGAAGTGATATCTGGGCAGAGAAAGGTATATACACGGCGTGAGGAAACAGGAATTCACCCTCTTTAGACTGAGGATTTTGTACAGGTAAGAACTAGTGGCTGCTCCTCTGCTTCTCTGATCTGTCAGCTTTCGCCCTGGTATCTGAATCTGTCTGTTTGTTTGTTTATTTGTTTTATTATAAGACCATCTTAGATTCAAACAACATGAACCAATGAATTTTAATATGGTAATTTATAGATATATGGTTGAGGGGTTAATTATGGAAGCAGAAATTGAAAGAACTGAGGAGACACTATAACAGGCTAGTCAGACTTGAGGCTTCAATTTCAGTTTTCTGAGACTGAGCAAGCAGTTTCTGAAAGAGCCACAAACAAAGGGCAATTAATCACTGGTAACCCTGACAACAGGGACAAGAGAGATAGGATGCACCAAGCCTGGGCCACTGAGCCAGCCCCCATGGTGAGTACATACATGGCTATCCAGCCTCCATAGCAGCTCAAGGACAAAGTCTGGGACTTTTCCAGGCCTGCTACAAAATGGAAAACTATAGGCCTGAGCAGCCCCTGACTAGCTCTGGCCAATTAGAATACACTAATATGATTGTCCCTTGTTGAGCCAATCATATCTAAAGTGACCAAACTGTCTGAGGAACTCCCCTTCTGCTGTGCTTAAAAGGGACCTATGAGCTCCTCCTGGGGTCTTTGCCGTTTTGCCTTTGTGTGCAATGGCAGGCCCCAGCATGCTGGAATGAAAATGCCCTTGTTGATTCCAGAGGTAGCTGGTGGTCTTTTGTGGGACTTCTCCAGGACCCTAACAGAAAAGACTCAAAGACAGCTGCATCACCAAACCCCAAACCAGAATGGGTGACAGCTCACAAAAGCTGGGACTCCTGGAACACACCACACAGCCTGCTGGCAGCTCAATAGGTTGGACAGTGTCCCTTCCAGGTGCTGGCAGTTGGTCCAGTCTCAGAGTCTCCTTTGTAGTTTTCTCCTCTTGGGGCCCTCTTTGCAGGTCAGCTTGTCTAAGTCTGGGTAGTTCAGCTCCTCTGGCAGTCTTCTGTACAGCTCTGCTTTACTTCTTCGAGAGGGACCTTCTGCTCTTACTGTTTACTCTGGCTGGCAGGGTCCTATGAATCTGGTCAGTTTCAGGGACTTCCTGAATCTGTTTTGAGTTGTTTACACTCTTGCTAAAAGAGCTCCCCTTCCAGATGTTCCAATCTTGGAGGAAACTTACACAACATACAGCAAGCACTTTATTAACTGAGCTCTGACTGCAGGCTTAGATGTGAAGGGCTCTAGCCAGCCTGAGCATAGCAAACATGGCTTTGGCAGGCCTTGCCTGTCTCCCTCCTTCCCTTTGCCTTGCTAAAAAACTGTTAAATTATATTCCTAAAGGTAGCCACCAAGGCCTATTCCTTTATGTGGTCACTTCCTTCTCCAGAGGCTGACTACCAATGTCCAGCTATCAAAGTTTTGAAGTCCAGCAATCAAAAGCCCCTCTTTGGCTTACCTAGTTAACATGCCTAATTAAAACTAAACACCACATCCTAACACATGGTTTCTCCCTTTTACCTTTATGAACTGCCATTTGCCTATGGGCCACGTCTGTTTCCTCTCTCCCCAGAGCCCCAGCATGCTGGAATGAAAACATCCTTGCTGATTGCATAGGTGACTGGTGGTCTTTTGTGGGACTTCTCCAGGACCCTATCAGAAATGACTCAAAGACAGCTACATCACCAAATTTGCTTGCCCCCAAATGCCCTGGGGTAAATACCCATGCCCCATCTCCCTTGTTCGCTTTCCTTTCTCCCTCATCCTCTGTCTCCTGTCTTTGTCTCTAATTCCCTGCCCTTTCTCCCTCTAGGGCAAATAAACCTCCTTTGTGCTGAGAACTTGGTCTTGGGGATCCTGAGACAATAGTGATCCTTTCAAAATTGTGTGTGTAGTGTGTGTGTGCATATGTGATTTTTCTTTACCTTCACTGCCTCCATTGGTAAAAGAAAGGCAGATTTTTTTTATTGGTTTACTACCCAACCATCCAATCACCATTTGCCCAGTGTCTTGAATATTATACTATTATGACATTCATTTCAATGTATTAAAGTTTGAAATTCAGAAAACAGTTCAAGCCTGCACATAACACGAGAAACACGGTGATAAAACTATGTGTAAAAGAAAATAACCTGAGAACTAGTAGAAGAAAGTCAAGTTGCTGGGGGTTTGTGCTTTCATGGGACATTTCATCCTTCTGCTTTGACATTGGGTTGTTTTCATTATAAGCACTGGGCTCTACCCCAGCCTAAGTAAAGATATGAATCCATCAACTTCTGTCCCTCTCTTCTAATAAAGCTCAACTCTGATAGTGAGTTTTGTCATGTCTCATGACTTTTCTCTCACAGTAACAGTACCATTTAATAAATAACACTACGCCACACAGCCTCATTAAAACCAACACTAATATGGCCACTGACATACACCCTAAACTAAAAGTAATGACTCATATTTAATAGGTTTATCTATTTAGATAAACTGATTCTTGCAAAATTGAAACAAACTGCTTCATAATAAATCCCTAAATAGGAAGGATTTGTTTTCCAAACCAGAACTGTTGGACATAAGAATGTAAGCCAAGATTCCACGTGCCTCCCATTGCTGATCTATGTCCAATTTGTCATTCTGCACTGTGTTTATGTCTCAAGTTTATGGAGCAAAGCAAAATATTTACTATGAATATCTGATTTGAATAAGAAATGCCCCCAACAGGCTCACGTGTCTGCTACTTGGTCCCCTTGTGCTGCTTTTTGGGATTTTCTGGAAACTTTAGAAAAAAACAAAATGAGGCACAGCTAGAAAAAGTCTGGCCACTGGAGATGTGACTGTGAATGTCATAACTAATATCAGTCCCTTCCTTACTCTGTGCTACTGTTTATCTTGAGGTAAAGAATGTTTTCTTTTCTCCACACACTGCTAGTAACATGATGTTTTCTGCTCAAGCACATGGGGCCAGGCAACCATGAATCAAACCCATTCGAATCTCAATAAATCAACCCCCCCATTTAAGTTGCCTAGATCATGTGTCTTGTGATAGCTTTACAGAAGCAAATAATGCAGAAATAGCTATCAGAAAGGGGGACACTGTCATAACGAAGAATGAGAACCTGTTTCTTAAATCTTTGAAACAGGTTTGTTGGAAGAAACCGTGAAAATTTGAAAATGTGGGCTGGAGGAACCCTAAAATACTTTAAATGGAGAGTAGTGAATGATTCTGATGGGAGCTGGGAATACTAGAAGATCTCAGGACCTTGTAGTCAGCATAAATCATGAAGCCCCAAAGTCCACAGGCTTTGGGTAGAAATGAAAACCTTGTTGACATTTGGACCTCATGTCATCTGTGTTATGTTTTCACAAATATCTTCTCTACTTTTGTCCCTGATCTGAGACTATGTAGAAGGCTGAGTTTGAAGGCAATAGACTAATTAACCTGGTGAGGAAAATGAAGAAATCCCATCTTTTGGGCTAAAAACATCACATTTCTGTTAAGTTTATAAGAAGGACTGGGAGGGAAAAGAATAACAGCAGAAAGGCTTTTAAATTTTAAATTTTGCTGAGAAAGGCTGAGGAAAATTTGGATCTAAGGAGGCCATGGCTTCTCAAGACGTTACTGATGTTAAAAAGAATCCAAGCTCTTTGTACACTAGGGGAAAAAAATGCTTTGAAGGCATCTCAGAAAGATGGTCACGCCCTGTCAATTGCAGGTCGGCATCATGAAAAAGGAGTTTCATTAGAAGGAATTTCCTCTCAGAAGAGAGTGCTTTCAAGTGTTTTCCTGTCACCCTGTGTACCAGAGATGCCAAGGAGATTGCTTCTCTGTGATTCTTCTTTTTACCGTGGTCAGCAGCTAAGCTAACCAGTGGTTGCTTCAGTCGTAGTACGAGGCAAGAAGCTACTAGGCAATCTGGCAGTAGACCGTGGCATGGTCCACATGAAGCTTGTGCAGACATGCAGAGTTGCAAAGCCATGGAGACTTCTACCCACATTTCAACAGCAGGCCCAGGAGGCCAGGCAATGTCTAAGGGGATTGGAGTCCTTGGAGGCGGCTCTTGAGAAGGCAATGTGTGAAGCTGTGAAGATGAAGTCTAAGCCACAATGGAGGTGCCAGGAACATGGAATGACTGCCAAGAAAAGCTGCAGACAATGAGTGGAGACACTCCAAGGCAGAGGACATGTGCAGAGCAAATGGCAGGGCTGTAGGGGTGGGGCTGGCCAAGCCCGTTTTTTTGCTTATATCATGACACCACCAGACCCAGCTGCAGGGCATGTAGGCACAGGATTGAATGTTTGTCTCCCTGCATCATCTCAGACTTGGTGTGGTACAATCCTTTTTGCTATTGTCCTGTCCCTTCCTCTTGGAACTGGAGTATTTGCTGTGTGCCACTGAATACTGAAGTATGTAATTTGTCTTTGTTTTTTGGTGTTTTTTTTTTTTTCTTTTTAACAGAGCCTTATGGCAAAGAGTCTCAAAGGAGCCTGACCTTAGACTTTTGAGCAATGTTAGAACTATTAAGACTTTGGAGATGGACTCCTGGAGATGGACTAAATGCATTTCACATCATAAAGTGGCCATGAGTTGGCCTTTGGGATATAATGCTGTATTTTGAACATCGAACATTTTTCCCAATGTCAGGTGGTGGAGAATCGATTCATAGTTGGAGACGATATTTGGGGCAGTTGTGGAAACTTTAGAAGGTCGGTCCTAGTTGGAGGAACCAGGTCACTAGGGACCTTCTTCACTCTGATTTCCCACTGTGAAGTAAACAGCTTCCTCTCCCATGTGTCCCTGCCATTAGGATGTCCTATCTTACCGTGACTCCTGAGACTCAGGCAAGCAGAGGATGGGTGAAAGAATTCTCCTCTAAGTCATGTGCAACACTATGTCTTTTCTTCTTTACCTTGTTCTCTCTTCCCTTCAGCCACAGTTATAGTAAACTAAAACAAGTATATTAATACCCATCATGATGTTTTAACTCATCTGTGCATTACATGATTTGTCTATATAAAGAGAGACAGATGTCGACTGTGACATTTATTAAATTATTCTCCACTGTCAAAGCAAACAGAGAAATTCAAGGAAAGCTACATTTAAGGCTCTGATGTGCTTATAAGTTTGATTTGGTGACCATCCACCATAGATCTAGCATTGTAGCATACACTTTCGGCATTACATTCCACAAAGATGAGTGTTACCATGCCCATTTTAAACAAGAAAAACCAAAGACTCAGGCTGGAGCTGAGGAGCAGGGGAAGCATAGGTATCTTGCATGTGGTCGAGTAAGAAATTCACCCTGAGAAGCTCCTTCCAAAGCTTCCTTAAATACCAAAACTACATTTCTTCTTGCATTTATTTTCTGCTGGTTTCAGTATAAAGTCCCCCCTTTATAGAAAGGTAGAAAAAGGTGCTGTACATGTCTATTCTGCATGAGGTCTCATAGCTCTTCTGTGTTCTGTTTTTAATTTTCTATCATGAAAAGGTTCTATGAAGCGCCGCTTTGTACATACAGTCTCTGGCTACAGCCGGCGTTTGCTGAATGAGCCAGTCATTCAATACCCATCTTATCTGACAAAATTGTTCTCTTTGCCCTTTCCTGTATTTATGTTTATAATAATAAATGTTAATAATGCAAATTTTAATAATTCTGTTACCCCCACTAATGAGGACATGCCTCCATCTCTTATTCTACTTTTACACGTTGTTCTCTACTCATGCCTTCCTTATTGCATAGCTTTGAATCACAAAATGGGTTTTTTCCTCAGACCTGTACCAATGAAAACTTGCAGAGGAAATGAACCGACAACCTCATCCTCACAGAGAAGTCCACACAGTTAACCAAATTCCATCCTAGAGCTGCAGGAACTGTGACCATATGAAATATTAATATGTAAAAGCCTGCCACCTACACACCTGTGACAATTAGTCATTTTCCCAGTGGAATTTCAATTATGCCTAGCATGTTCTTCATGGGGGAGAATTTTACTATATTCTCTCTTTTCTGATTATGACCAAGAAAGCTAGGAAAGAGAAAAAAGTTGCTATTTTGGTGGTAGAGGAGGCTATATTTGGAGAGGAAGCTTGTGTTCTATTGGAGGCTAATTTTGGAGATGATTACAGTGGAAATGCAGGATAACTAAGTTGGAGGGCATTAAGCACATGAAATTGAAAATGGTTACTTTTACCTGTAGGTAGCCAAACAGGAAAACACTAATTTCAATCAAGGCGTCTGCTGCAGTGGCCTTTTGATGATGCTGTAGATTATGCATTTAAGACTAAGTACATTCTTCAGCTCTATCTTCTCTCAGTTGGAAGGGTGAGCCTTCTTCTTTTAAACATTATTCTTGCTTTGGAGAAAATGAAGTTTTATGAGCAAATAAGTGACCAGTGACTTAACACCCGAAGAAACAGCTATCTGACTGCTGAAAACTCGCTGGACAAGCAGGACGTCCAGAGATCATAGCACATAAATCTATTCTGGGAAATAACGAATGCTTATCTCACTCCTACGTGACTTCCAGATGAGGACTCACACTGTAGGGTCAGAATTTTGCTTCAGAGAAGATTAACAGCAATGTTCAATGTTCATGTTTTGCGTGTGAAATATGGAGGGTCACTTCTCTGCCAGGATGAGTGATGGAGGACTGTGGGCTGTGTTGGCATCATGTTGACTACTATGGGAGTTTATAAAGTAGACAGCAAACCTTTCCCACTCAATTAACAACACTTAAAAACTAAAAGCAATACAATTTCATTGTAGAAATGTAGAAAATTTATATGAGCAAAATAGAAAGTTGAAAAGAATTAGAAAAAAATTTTAAAAAGCACTCACAATTTTATGTGTCTGGGAAATGGGGATACTATACAAGCCCCCAGGAAAATTTTAATGCACTGATGCATAGTTTTTCTTTTGTAACTAGTGGATGCATGATTGGTAAACTATGTTTTCTGGTTCTAAGAACTGGGCTGAAGGGCCTCATACATATTAGGTAAGCCCTCTACCAGAGAACTATATCCCTTGCCCTGGTAAACAATTTATTTAAAATATATTTATTCACTTTAATTTTATGTATATGAGTGATTTTCCTGGATATATTTCTGTGCACCATGTGCCTATCCAGTGCCCATAGAAACAAGAAGAGGGCATCAGATCCCCTGGGACTGGAATTATAAATGGTTGTGAGCCACATGAGGGTGCTAGGAATTAAACCTGGCTCCTCTGGAAGAGCATGTGAGTGCTCTTAACTACTGAGCCATCTCTCTAGTCCCAGGAAATAATTTCTTTAACTTAAACATAGACATAGACAATGGTCAAGTTTTCAAGTAATTAAATATACCTTTATTTATTAAGTCTGATGGGCATATAGTATCTAGTGTATATTTTGATATAATTCCTTCTTACAAATTATTTCATTTCTAGTTTTATTTTATTAATAATATTATGATGGAAATATTACAATTAAATCCTTCAGGTGTATATGTTATCTTATTAGAGGAACCATTCAAAGCAAGCCTTCAAGCCATCAGAGTTTGAGGGGTTCTCTGTATAACAAGAAACTGTTTGAAATAAACAAATATATAAATAGGGCATATAATCCTTTCATTAAAAGTTATAAAACTCTTTAAATTTACTTAAGACTCAACTTACAACAAAGAAATGTATGAGTAAAATTTTCAATTAATAGTATTTCATTTTATTTACTTTAATTTGCAGAAGGGAATACATGTGATTATGAAATATATGTTTTGAAATATATGTACTGGGTAATAGCTAAATCAAGCTGATTAATGTATGTATCCCATCACAAACAAGTCGACTTTGCTGTGACAGCAGGTATAATCTTTCCGTAGTAAGTTTAAATGTATAATGCATTGCTATTATAGATAATCACCATGACATTCAATAGAGGTCTCCAACTTTTCCCCCTGTGTAATCAAAATTTCACATCATTTGATTAACATCGTCTGGCCTTTCCTTCACCACAAACCATCAAGTATTCACCCACTTTGCTTCTATGAATTCAGTGTTTCTAGATTTCACATGTAAGTGGCATCATGTAATATTTTTTCTTTCTTTTTCTGCCTGTTTACTTAAAAATGTTCTAGATAATATTTCAAGTTAGTACAAATCTGAGGTTTCCTTCTTTCTCTTAATTAAATTTGGGGGGCAGGGAGGGAGTATATAGATGCTCACACATGCGCATTTCAGTTTCTATGGTGGCTTGAATAAGAAATGTCCACCATAAACTCATATATTTGAATGCTTGGCCCCAGTTGGTGATGATGTTTGGGAAAGTTACAGATGCTAAGGTGAACCCTTGCTGGTGGAAACATGTCACTGGGGCAGGCATAGAGGGTTTATAGTCTCAGTCCACTTCCTGTTCTCCCTCTCTTTGCTTCCTCTGTGCAGAGGAAAACATGATGACCCAGCTTCTGCCTCCCATCCTAATGCCTTTTCTGTCCGGTGCCATGCCTTCCCTTCTGTAATGTACTCTATCCTTCTGGAACCATAAACCAAAATAAACTCTTTCTTCCTTCAGTTGCCCTTACTTGGTATTTTTCAGAGCAAACTAATAAAGGGTATTATGTACTTTTTGTATGATATATATCAGGTTCTTGCATATATGGATATATTTCACATCAGTGTGTACAAGCTGTCTCTATTTGCTATATATTCCACTGTGTTTGCACATTTTATTTTCCTTATCATTCCACCATTGATAGGCTCTTAGACAATTCCATATCTTGGCAATTGTGACTACTGCTGCCTTGAACATCAGAACATAGCTATCTCTCTGATATCTTTTGGACTGTACTTATTAAAAAAGACTGCTAGGTCATAAAGTAAATTATTTTTAGTTTCTTGAGTATTGTTATCCTCATGATTGCCATGCTAAGTAATATCCCATGAATATTGTATAAGTTTCCTTTTTCTACACCCTCACAAGTGTGTATTTTTTTATTTTTCACAATCGTGTTTCTATCAAGTCTGAGATGATATTTTATTGTGACTTTAATTTGCATTTCTCTGGAGAATTAATGATGGTGCACATTTATTTTGTGCATACCCTTGGCTATTTATATATCTTTTTCTGAGGCATTTCTGCTCAGGTATTTTTTCCATTTTAAATTGCATTATTTCTTTTCTCATTATTGAGCTAAGTCCTTAATATTTCTTGGATAGTAACTCTGCACACAATGTACAGTTGTGAATATTTTCTCATATTCTATATGTATATTGACTTTTCATTTTGTTACCTGTTTCCACTGCCATTCAGAAGTTTCTCATTTGACTAAATCCCATTCATTTATGTTTGCCTTTGTTACCTGTACTTTAGAGCTTGTTTTCAAATTTCTTAAAGAATTAATTGTCTAATGTTACAACCTTTTATTTTCCTTTTTTTTCATTTAATGCATTACAGTTTTATATCTTATATATCAGTCTGGTCCATTTTGAGTTGATTTTTTTGTATGATGTGTGAAATAAGGACTTAATTTCATTTTTCTGAATGTAGCAATCACAACATTTATTTGAAAAACCATTCTTTCTTCATTACACATTCTTGGCATCATTGCCAAACACCATTTGGATATAAATATGAAGATTTATTTCTTGGCTACCAATTCTGTTCCATTGAGTTGTCTGGCTTTGTGTCATTCCAGTGCTGGTTTTATGACTACAACCTTACAGCATATTTTAAAATTAAGGACTGTGGTACCTCTGGTTTTCTACCTTCAATCAAACAAAACTAATTTAAAAGTAAAGTTAGCCAAGGAAGTAAAATAACTCTAAAACAGAGAAGAAAGCTATAGAAGATACAAATAAATCAAAAATATATTGTTGTCATGGATTGAAAGAATTAATATTTTTTCTTATGTCTATTCAAGCAAAATGCTTTGTATATTCAATTGAATCTATCAAAATTTTATTAGGGTATTTTACCACAGCAGCAGGAAATGTTGCTTAAAACACATACTAAAGAATATTATGTGGAAACAATAAAATATAATGTGGAATTCTCAGTAGGAAGTGAGGACAGATAAAGGAAACAGGCAGCTGGTGAAATTAAGTCTTTAGCTACAAGTACATGCCAGTGTTCATGTCTGATGTTGTTCACTATATTGTGTTCATATGAGATGCTATCATCAGCACAGATCCAAGCAGAAAAATGGGGAAAAAAATCTCTACTAGTTTTTCAACATCTGTGTTAGCTTACAATGAGTTCAGCATGAGAATTTTTAAAAAATTAAAAGTATGTTAATTGGCATCCTTATGTTATTTGGGGCCTTACAGAAAAACTTTAGCATAAAAGTTGGACCAGGTAGTATTGCTTGAATTTCTAAAGGTCTTGTAATAAAAACCTGGAGCCAGATATTGGGGTAAATACTGAAAGATCAGAGAGACAAAGAAACAAGAAACTGCCACTAGGACTTCTCACCCTGAAAAGCTTCAGTTCCTGTCTCCTCATGCTTTATATAACTTTCTCTACCCAGCCATATCACTTCCTTCTTAGTGCTGAGATTAAAGGCGTGTGATTCCCAAGTACTGGGTTTAAAGGTACTTGGCTCTGTTTCTCTCCTAGACTGACTCAATCTCATATAGTTCAAGGTGGCATTGAGCTCACAGAGATCCAGATGGATCTCTGCCTCACAATTGCTAAGATTAAAGGTGTGTGCCACCACTGCCTGGCCTCTATGTTTAATCTAGTGGCTTTTTCTATTCTTTGATCATCAGGCAAATTTCCTTAGGGTACACAATATATCAATACATTTCCCCTTTTTTGTCTAAAATAATAAAAGGTTATAACTAATATGAGAAAAACTTTATGCAATAAGTACAGTAAGTATGTACAATATATACAGTCAAGAATTCAGACCATAATAAACATTTGACAAATTCAGAGAAAATATTCCATTTTTTTATCGCATTTTGGTGAGTCCAAATGTTGTACCTAATTCACGTTCTACCCTAACTTGCATTACTAGCCCAAAACTGTCTTTTGATGTCTTTCAAACTTACACATTTTACACCTCTTCAGTGAGTTTCTTTGTTCCTTTTCTGAATTTGTTAACAGGAAAAACTGTAACTATAGCTGTCTAATCTTTAATTCCCGCAGAGACACGAGAAGGAAATAATATTACCTAAGTAAGCAAGAACTGCAAACAAGCAACTTCCAAAAAATGTGAGAAATGACAGAAACATCTGGCTACCTGAACAGTCACTAAAGGTTCCTCTGCAACATTGGGCATCCATCTCTAACCTGCAGGCTTAACATAACTGGCAGACTTTTCTGTGAAGCAGGATATTCTGAAGGACCTCCCTATTTTGTCCTTTCTTTTGTATCCTGCTTGTCTTTTTGGACAGCATACTGTCAGAAGTCAAGGCAAGGGAACTTTCTTGCCCAGTGACTAAATTTTGGCCCAAAGAAGGATAACTCCATGTTGAGTTTCCTTAATGTCCACCATCTTTTTTGAAGTCAATTGGTGCTGCCAGGAGTAGACATATCTCATAGTCATGCTTAGAGTATATTCAATAATCTACTTTTTTATCTTATCATTTCTATATCATACATTTCTGTATCATATCATCCTTTCTTAGAAAGAGATTGACTATGACCAATAACAATTTTTAACTAACCCCTAAACAGAGACAAACATCCATAATCCATATTTTGGGAATGTGGGGATAATTTTCTATGCTATTTCCTGTGATTTGGGGTGTTGGTAGTCTTATGGGGACACAAAGGAAATTTAGGATTATGGTCAAGTCCTGACTGGAGTAGTCTGTGAGGTTGTATCATCTCAGCTAGCCATCTCAATATTGTCCTGAGCAGTTTGTAGTTCAAACAGATGTTTGGGTGTCAGCTTAATGGTGTTATCATTGTCTTGATGGAAGAGTTTTTGTGGGGCCCCACCATCCTTTTGGAGACTTCAAAGTTGCTGTTAGATGTGGTCATGGTTCACTGCAGAAAATCTTTTTTGTGGGACATTTTTTTCTGGATGGTTTGTCTTTTTCCTTCAATGTCTCATTTGTCCAGTGTTCTTCAGATTCCTTAGCATTCATTGCCCTGAAAGACAAAAGGAAAACCCTTCCCCATCCCTAAATTTGGGGAGATTCCCTTTTGGCACATTATGTATGATCAAATGAGAAGCTTTGTTATTACATAAGTTAATTTAAATTGAATGTTCTTGCTGGTTGATGAACTATCACCTCTTCTAATTAAGAGGTCTTTCTTGTTCAAATCGAAACTTTATCAATTTTGATGGTATTCATAGCTTTTTTTTCTCCCGTAGAAACAAAAGAAAAACCTCATCCCCAACATAATACATATCCTAGTTTCTATTCTGAGGTCAGTACAACTTTAAAGTATATAAGCTGATTTAATTCTGAAGTTTTTTTTTCTATTATCCAATATCTCTCCACAGCTATTGTTCCTTTCTCATTAGCACTGAGAAAATTCAAAGTTAATAAAGTATTATGTAATCTATTCCTGGGGGCCTTTATTACCCCTTTTTGTTTATTTAGCATATCCTTTAGAGTTCTGTTTGATCTTTCTATAACTGCTTGGTCTGTAGGATTGTGTGGTATACCTGTAATATGCTTTATATTGTAATAAGCTAAAAAGTGTTTCATTTTACCAGAGACACTGTTAGTTTTAATTTGTGCAGGTATACCCATGATGGCCATAACTTCTAGCAAATGCATGATTACAGAATCATCCTTTCCACTGAAATCCTGAATAAATATCAATGGTGTAGGGCACATATTATAATTTTCCAAATTCTAAAGAACAAAACACATCCATCTGCCAGATTCTGTCCACTGAGAATGCTTTGGGTTACATCCTGCTGGTAGTAGAGTTTGATTGTATAAAGAACATGTAGGACATTTCCTTATAATTTCCTTGGCTTGCTGCCAGGTTATGTAAAAATCCTTTTTTAAGCCCTTACTGCCCTTACTATTGACATATTTTTTTAAATGAAATTCTGAGGTCTCCAGCACATTTTCTATCAATAATTGATCAATCTTTTTTTGTTGTCATTACTTTGTGCTAGAAGGCCTGGCAGACCCATATGGGATCAGATGTGAGTTATATATAAGGGATGATCTTATTCCTGATTATTTCTTGTAACTGAATAAATAACAAAGTTAATTCTGATTCATCAGGGATAAATTCTACAGTATTAATATATAAGACAACTCTTTCTGAATACTGAGAATCAGTAACTGTGATGAGGGGTTCCAAAAAAATCCATTAATACAAGCAGAATGGCATACAATTCTGATTTTTGGACAGAATTATAAGGACTTTGAACCACTTTACTTAAATTTTCTGATTTGTAACCTGCCTTTCCTGACTTGTTTGCATCAGATGTAGGGGCTCCAGATATTGGTGTTTCTGAACAATATGAGGCAGGATCCAGTTAGTTCTCTTGATAAGTGGAATTCTATTGCTTTGGGGATATTTATTGTTTATCTCTCCTAAAAAATTACTGTAAGCTCTTTGCCAAGGTTAAATTTCTGCCCATAATTTGTCAATTTCATTATTAGTTAAAAGTACTACAGTTTCTGTTGGGCCTATTCCTGCTAATTGACGAAGTCTCAATTTTCCTTTCAAAATTAACTCAGAGACCTTTTCTACATAAGTTTTTAATTTTTTACTCTGTTAATTTGTTAGAAATACCCATTCCAGAATAACATCTTCCCTCTGCACTAAAATTCTTGTAGAGGTAAAATAACCAAAATGCAATTGAGCTTTGGATCCAAACAATGTGCATTCTGTGCTTTCTTTTCCACCAAGGCCAATTCTCTCTCAGCTTCAGCTGATAATTCTCTTGGACTATTTAAGTCCTTGTCACCTTCTAAGGTTTTCAACAAATTACTCAGTTCATCATTTTTTACCCCAGTTGGAAATGTCTACTAATAATCTTTGAAAGTCTTTAAGAGTCCATAACCGATCTTTCCTAATTTGCACCTTTTGGAGTCTACTTTTTGTAGACCTATTTTATAATCTTATAATTTTATAATTATTTTATAAAAAATTAATAGTATCTCCTCTTTGTATCTTTTCAGGAGCAATTTGTAATCCCCAACAAGGCAAAATTTTCTTTACTTCTTCAAACATTCTTTCTAAATATCTATATTTAAATCAGTTAGTAAATGTCATTCCTGTAGTGGTAAACTATAGGTTGAGGAAATTGTTTATGTATTACTTCCAATGGCTGTCATACAAAATCTTGGCACAGGCTTGGGCTATTTAACATTCCCTGTGGGAAAACCTTCCACTGATTATCTCTTGAATGGCTGAGACTTATTATAAGTGAAGGCAAATTTTTCTCTTTTTCTTTTAATGGTATTGAGAAGAAACAGTCTTTAAATCAATACCTATAAGAAGGCACCCTTTAGGTAACAGAGAAGGCAAAGGAATTCTAGATCTTAGAGATCCTATTGGCTGAATTACTTTGCTAACAGCTCTTAGATCTGTTACCATTCTCTATTTACCAGATTTCTTCTTAATAACAAATACAGGAGAACTCTAAGAGCTGGTTGAATCTTCAACATGCTGAGTATTTAACTGCTCTTGTACCAGGTGTTCTAAAGCCTGTACACATGTAATTTCAGCTCTTGTTTCAGGATTGTCTGGCCTATAAAGTGAGAAATTATCTCAAAAGAATAAAAATACTTGAACATTTCACTCATCAAGGTATTATTTTCTGTAAATACCAAACATTCTCCACCTATTTATTAACCATCTGTTGTGGGTTCCCATTATTCATTGTGTGTGCCTGCATATGTGTGTGTGTGTGTGTGTGTGTGTGTGTGTGTGTGTGTGTTTGATCACATCAGGGTGTGCAATTTAATTAAAACAGTATATTGACAGGGATATTAAAGTATTTTGATCTTCCTTAGAGTGTGTATGTTCAATTGTATCTATGTTTAAGTATGTGTTTATACTCCTACATGTGTATGCATATGTGTGTGCCTGTGGAGGACAGAGGTCTATGTCAGACACCTGCCCTGGTCATTCAACACCCATCTTTTGAGACAAGATCTGGAGTTTGTTGATTTAGTTAGACTGGCTGGCCAGCAAGCCCTGGGTATTCCGCTGTCTCTGCCTCTCCACTGCTGAGATTACAGGTTCTCATTCTTTTTCCTACTTTTTCTGTCAATGCTATGGATCCAAACTCAAATCCTAATACTGAGCCCACCTTGAGTTCTGAGCTAAGCTCTCCTTAGATATATTTCTAGATTGAATGTGTTAAGGATTAATCAGTTTTTATATCTCTGTCCATTAGGAGAGGTGGCTAATGATTTTCCTTCCTGTAATTCCTATTGTTTGATCTGTTTGCCTCTCTGTCCCAGGTGTCTTCCTTTAGCTTATCTGTCTTGCACTATTCATTGGAAGACAGATCAACTGCTGTGGAGTCCTAGTTGATGGTCACTTTTATCGGTTTTCATTTTTAATTGACCTGAAGTATTGTTATTGCCACTGGCCTTTGATTTACTAACATGAAGACTGGTGGCTGGTTTCATTGCTAGTCTTTATAGAGGTAGCCCCCCCACAACTCCTCATCAAGTGGCTCTTTTCTTTTATTCCTTTATTCATAAATTTCTTTTTAGTTTTGTCCACATGATGAATTCTGTAATCTCTCTAATGTACCTGGGTTGCTCAGGGCCCAACCCACGATTCCTTAACCTTAGAAAACAAATGATTCATGGGTATGTTGTACAGCTCCCCCTCACCTACACCAACTCTTCCTGGAATCAGTTTGGATGTATACACTGTCCACTCTTTTCAGCCTTCTACACCCTCATTATTCTTCTTGACATTTGACTCCCTCAGTGCCTGTGCTGACGCATGGTGCCTGCGTCGGCTCACTGTACCGACTTTTCTTTTAGCTGTGCCTAACCTGTCCCTGAGCCCAGTTGTTCTTTGTTAACTTTAAAGCTTTTTATTATTAAAAATATCCCTTTTCTCTCTCCCCAGATCACATTCTTCCTTATCTACCTCTGACCTTAACTCCTGTGTCTTCTTTTCTTTCTTCTGCCATTTTATAGAAGTGCTTTCATAATCTTAACTCCTTAAGGGTTGGTTTGCTTGTTCGTTTTTTATTACTTCAAATTCTTGTTCCTTATCTGGTGAAACCTCCCTTTCCTGTGTGCTCTGTATTTTTGTATTTTGTATTTTTGGAATATGCATGTGTGTTTATATCTATATTTGTTTGGAATCATGCATATGTTGATGGGAGATTTTTCTAGATCTTACATTTGCTTTGTGGTGACATTTACAGACTATACTGCTCTCTGTGACCTTTGATATCCATGGCAATTCCATGAGCTGACATATAACCTCCAGGACTTTGTGACCCTCTGGTATCTATAAATGTGACCTTATATGGAAATAAGTTCTTCGCAGAAGTAAGCAAGTCCTATTTACCCCTCCCCATCAGTTGGATCCATCTATGTTAGCTCTGTCCAGCTCAAGGACAAGTTTAATTTCCTCCAGTGTACTGTCTGCACTGCTCTTGATACAAGAGTATCTAGAACAACAATTGTACATACAGTCAAGAGTTTGCTAGCGTCGAATGCTAGCAAGCTCACATCTTTTCCCAAACTCATGATTATAGAAGATGATTATTTTCTTTGAATCTTTAACTCTTTCTGGATCTATGTGAAAGGCTGAATGCACTTTGGGGGCTAGAAATGATGGCTCAGTGATTAGGAGAACTCGCTATTCTTCCTAAGGGCAGAAGTTTGGTTCCCAGCATCCACATTATGTGATGCACAAGGAACTGAAATTCTTTCTCCAGGAGATCCAAGGATCCAGTGCCCTCTTCTGACCTTTGTGGGTACCGGCACTCAGCCATACACACACACACACACACACACACACACACACACACACACACACATCAGGGATTTCAGATTTTTTTCCACTGCAGTAGGTATTCCAAAAACCGTAAAGTCTAAGGTTCATTTTTCCTGAAACCTCCAAGGTCACCAGAACCCACTGACAGGCACTGAGCTTGCTACTTCCATTTTTCACCTTTTCCCAGTCGTGAAAGGAAGGAGTGAAGTATGAAGGGAGATCATTTATGCCAAAGAGCTGCACCTCCTCATTCCTATCTATAGCAAATCCCATCTCAAAAATAAAATAAAATAAATAAAATAAAAAATAAAGCAAAATCAAGAGCCAGCTACCAAACACCTTGTCTCCATCAACACTTCTGGCTGAATCAGCTGCTTTCTGATTCTAATTAACTCTTTCCAAATAGAAATTATATGTCAGCAACAGTGAGAAATAAGGAAAGCATGTTTATTTGGCAACCATGAGTCTTTTCATCAGCCAAAAAAATATGTGAATGAAATAGGCTTTTAAGAGCTTACAGTTTCTTTGTCAATAGAAGCCTAATAAATTAAAGTTGGAAGTAGTTCCTGCTATCCTCACAGGATCCCATCAATCACCTATTTGCTTCATCTCTCGCCACTCCATCTCAAAGAAAGGAGGACAGCTGGCAAGCTCTGGGGGCTTCGTTAAAGCAAGCCATATTATTTGTGAAGAGACAGAGTTCTTGCTACAGGAAATTGGAAGTGCTAGCTTAGGTTTGTAAATGTGCAAAAGCAAAGGAGATTTTTTTTTTTTTTTAAGAAAGAACAAAACTTGAAAAAAAAAAAAAGAAAACCTTTCAGCATCTTCAAAGTTGGTGTTTGGCATCAAACCCAAGGCTTAGAACTAAAGCCCTGAAGACACAGAAATGAGAGGGCTGAATTAAATAGCATCCCCCTGCCACATTTTTCTGTTTGAGTGGCATGTGGCACCACTTAGGTAGAGAACAGGGTGCTCTCTGAGGACAAACATCAAAAATCTTTGACTAGGTGAAACTTGTAATAAATCACACAACTATTTTTTTCCACAGACAGATGCTTATTCTACAGTATTAATAACCCATTTGGATTTGGTCTAAATATAATCAAGTCTGAAACCCAGATTATCTTCTTTCTTGCTTTTAAAAAAGAAAAGAAGATTGAATGAATTTGCATTTGGTCATCAAGCCTTAGACCTACCAAAGCCTGGAACTGTGACCACTGTCAGCAGTTCCTGAAGGAAAGACACAGAATGGCTGTCACACACTAGGTACCTGCTGGTTAGGAGTGAGCCGAAGGTCAGTGCAAGATATGGAGGAGATGTGAGCAAGTGTCGAAGTACAAGAAAGAGTTCAATTTCTGCCTCAGGACAGCAGTGTTTGAAAGTTGTGTCGTAGGTAAAAATGATCTTCACAAAACACATTAAGCCAACAAAAGTTCGTTTGTGAAGTTTGTACCTTTCAATACGCAACCCATCACCTGCATGAACTGGTTGCAAAACTCCTGGCAGTTTTTATTGTTGTTGTTTTAATTTAAATCTCAAAATGTGTATTTTGGGTCTCTTAAAAGGTTGCATGAGACATGCTGGTGCCAACCTGACCTCCGCAGCCAGAGAACAGCACAGAAGTCTACCTATTGAGATTTGAATTATGTCACTGACCATAAGAAAATTTCTTGCTACGAATATCCCACCCTTACTTTGAGAAACCTCGAATAGTTTTTTAAACCAAAGAGGAAAACATATGACATCACAGTGGCTCCCTAGGATGCTAGAATCCAGAACGCAGAAATTTCAGTTGGATTCCTCAGGCAATGCTGTGGAGCTGACTACAGGATACAGACGTTACCTGGCAGTGCATTGTTGTCTGAGGATGACGTGTGGAAAGAAGACAGCTACCAATAAGATGGGTGTAAATTCAAATTCGGATTCTCCATGCATCTGAAGAGCATGTTACTTGGGATATTCTTTTTTCTTCTTTTATAAGACAGAGGAAGTGACTGCATCCCTTTTACTATGACTTTTGTATCAAACTGTCCACCTCTGGTTGCCTTAAACAAGAGAAATTATCTCACTGCTCTGAATCTTAAAATTCAAGGTCAAGGGTCACCAGGATTTGTTCCTCTGAGAACCACGAGGGACAATGTCTTCCATCTCTCTCTCTCTCTCTCTCTCTCTCTCTCTCTCTCTCTCTCTCTCTCTCGTCATTAGCTTCTCTGCAACATCACCCTAATTTTGGCCTTTACCTTCATTGGCAGTCTCTCTGTACATGCCTGTGTTCACGATTCTTTGTTATACGGACATCAGTCAGCCTACCTTAGTTCAATATGACCTCATCCTTAGCAGTCATATCAGCAATAACTCTATCTTCAAATAAGCCAATATTTAAAGATACCCAGATAAAATATTCCAGGGTGTGAATTTGGGAAGGACACAATCAAACCATACTGGAACAACCAGCCCCTGAAGGTTGATATTAGAATGAGATGGAGTCTGTGGTTAAAAATCTGAAACAAGCTGGGTAACTAACAAGCATCATTCATATGATCCCTCCATTCCAAATGGCTCTCCGGATGGATCCTTAACTCTGAAAAAGAGTAGGAACCTTATATTCTGCTATCTCAAGTCCATCTTCTGCCTTGCCATCAGAGTGTGCAGTCCTAAGTTCAAACACAGTCATGTCTTTCTCCTGTTGACAGTTCCTGGGGGATAGTATGCAAGATCCCATCTCTGTTCTCACTTTCATCTCTGTCTCCAGCCTGCTTCCCCAGCTCTTCTCTTCAGAGCCTGCGCCCCAGCCAAGTTGAGCCAGGCAGTGTTTCCTCCTTTTTCTTCCATGCCTTGGTGATTTCCCCCACTCCCCTTTCAGAGTCTGGAATGCAGTTGGCTCACAGTCCACCTGTAATCCTCTGTCCCCTTTTGTGGTTAAACTCAAAACATCTTCAGCGAAGTCATCCATGATGTCAGCCTGGCAAAGACGGCTGTTTTTCTCTTGTGTTCTTCATTGGGTCAACGATGTTACTCTTCTTTGGGCTAGCTGTACTGTGTGCTTTTATTTCAGTCAGCTCAAGTGACCTTCCCCTTTCATTCTCAGGAAGTTTGCACGGCAGATGGTGAATTATTTCACCATTTTATCTAGCCAGAGTTTTTCTCAGCATAACCCTTGACTTCCTTCCACATAATTCAGCACATTTTTAGAATAAGTTCTTGTAAAAATAAGACATTGTCATTTTACTTCTTTATTCTCACTTCCTAGTCCTAGCACATTTTAGTAAAAGTAACACAAATTTTAGTAATGGCTAATAATAAGTATTTATTAAATTAAGACATCTTTTAACTCTTTTATTAAACTAACCATTTAATTAAACACAAAACACAACATTACAATCACAAATCACCAGTCCCTATTGAATTTCTTTTATACCTTACTTTTCCTTTTATAATAGCTGGTCACGATAACTCAGACTAGCAAGAAGATAATTTTTTTTTAAAAAATGGCACAGTCACATTCACTGTTCTCTCCAGATGAGTCTATGTCCTCATCACCAAGCCTTTATTAGGCTGAGCTGGTGTTTTTTTTTTTTTTTTTACTTATCAACAAAGATGGGTGGGAGTTCTAAGACACTCTTAAGTAAGACATTAAACCTATCCCCTTTTGTTCCATTGTATATAAGCTGTTCAGTGTTGATGGCCTTCAGAAGACAATGATCTTTTACATCCTAGTTCCTCAGCATGAGGAGCCTCATGCTTCCAGATGGTAGCTTTAGCATTGTATTCAAACAGATGTCTGTTGTATTCCCTGATGGAAGCATATCTTCCTAGGGCATCAGGACCTCAAACCATAGGGTTTGTGCTGCAAGCTTCAGGGTTGTTAGAGTCTAAGCTAGACTCAAATTTCATAAACATGTTTATCAGTTGGTGGTAAGAAAGGTTATTGTTGCTCCCCTGTTGTGGTTCTCATACAGTTTATCTGTGGGGATTATACAGCACCATATCCTGGCTATATATTTAGTGTGTGTCTTACATATTTATAGAAGGCTAATGCCCCATTCTTTTAAGATTATATCACCCGTCCCCAACCATGCCTTCCTCAAGGTTTCTGTCATGCCATTGGTCTGATAGGTTTTGATTCTGTAGAATATAGTAAGAACAGTTAGTTAGCCACTCTTTGTTGTATAGTTGGCCGTTTCATTATGGGTAATGACATACTGATGCACTCTCTAGTTTACAGATAGTGACATTCTGCTGGCAAGAAAGGTAAACCTATGTTAGAAATGTGGATTAATTCCTTCCAAGATCTTCCCAGAATAGAAGATGTTAATGTACTCAGTGTCTCACCAAGTGAGTGGTTGGTCTTAAATGTTAAAGCTATTCCTGAGTAAAGGTGAAAGGTCAAACCAGAGATTGGTCTCTGTTGCTGGTTGGCTGGATTCTTGTCAGGAGTGGCTAGAACAATGCTGTGAAACAGAATAATGTATTGATGGATCCATGCATAAATTCCATTCCTATTCCAGATATCCAAGCACTATTGTTTGAAGGCTGGCCTCTAATGAGCATAGATAATGTCAACTGCCCTATTCTGTCCTATCTGCTTGGGTCTCTTTTATAGAGAGAATTCTCTTTGGAGACTACATGGAATAAATACAAGGATCTTCAACTTCCTTGGTTCCATATATCCACTCCCAACTCTGTAACCAGGATCTCCTTAATCCTGATTTTCTGATTATTCTTAACAAAAGATAAGCCTTTTTCTTATCTATGATTCTTTATATCGTTACATTTGTCAAGGATAAAGGGACTGTAAGAGGAAGGGAAGGAGGAAGAGAATGTTTAGAACACTGATTATTTTATAAGAACACTTGAGCAATCAAAATGCCTGAACTGCATAGTCCCATATAATTCATCATTTGAAAAACTCAAAAGATGATTTCATCTTCTTTTTAGCACTTTATTTCACATTTGAAATATTCAGCAAACACACAATGCTGATATTTGTTCCTTCAAACATAAATTATTTGACAACCTATAAATCATCTTTTCCAAAAATCTCAGCAAACTAAAGACATGCAGATAAGAAACAGTTGTCAGATTGAGGTAAACAGTTCCAAGCAGATGTGAAGGAATTCTAGAAAGAAAGAATGCTTCATCCTCTGTGAGGTGCTAAGTCAGGCAGGAGATGGGAAAGTGTGGTTCGTGGGATGAGCTGGTTTTTCACTAATGTAGGACATGTCTTCTCCCTCTCTATTCAGCTCACATTTTACAAGAAGCAGGACACAACATCTTGCCACATCCCCTCTAGTACAAAGCATGGTGAGGAGCAAAGCATTTTCTCTAGGATGCTTCTCCTGGCATTTTCAGCCTTCTTTGCCAGCGCAAATCAGAGATACACCTCATAAATCAGAGTTAAAAAGCAACTACTCAATACAGTGAAGATAAACATTTCATTCCATTTTGATCATTTATTGTTGAACATTATTAATAACTTTTGGTTGAATGCTTCACAAGAAAACCACACATGTCTGAGTCGAAATATAATAACATACTTACAATAGTATAAGAAGTACAAATGAAATTAAAGTAGCAACTATCAGGGGCATTTGTCCTAGCCTGGTGGGAGAGAGCAGATGGAACAACGGAGCTGGAGTTCTAGTGTTGTATTAGTAACCTTTCTGTTACTGTGATAAAATAACCACGATCAAGAGGGACTTAAGAAAGAACCTATTTGGCTTACATTCATGGGCAAAGATTCGATAATAGAAGCAAGAAGCTGGCTATCATACTTTGTTTCACACACAGGAAGGAGAAAGTATTGGTTAAATGGTGCCACCTGCAGTGGCCATGCCAAGAGAGGAGTGTTCTGGTTGGTGGAAGAATCACGAAACATAGTTACCTTTTTAGAGCTCTATTGGGAGAGAGAGGGAGAGAGGGAGAGAGGGAGAGAGGGAGAGAGGGACAGGGAGAGGGAGAGAGAGAGATACAGAGAGAGAGAGGGAGACAGAGACAGAGACAGAGACAGAGACACAGAGACAGAGACCCTGCAGAGGGAAGAGAGCGGAAAGAGGAGAGGGGCACACAGAGGGCCCACTCGCTTTTTAGGCTAGGACACTGTCGCAGGCTGATGACATAATCAAGGACAGAACGTTTACAGAAAGAAAGAACAGGAAGCAGGGTGAGGCTTTAATTTTTCAAAGCCCACCCCCAGTGACATACTCCCTTCAGCAAGACTCTACCTCTTAATGGTCCCACAAACCTCTCTCCAATCAGCACCACCAACCTGGGACAAAGGTTCAAGCAGAGCCTTTTTCCAGAAGTGCCATCTCTCTAGTATGAGATACTGCCTTTTCTTTCTTGGATTTCTGAAGAAGCTCCCTGGTGGTCTCTTTGCCTTCATCCTGCTCTTCAATAGTAAACAAACAAACAAACAACAACAACAGAAACAGCATGGTTGCATCTGTCACAGAAATACCCTATTGCTGGTACCAACTTCTATGTCGATCTTTTTTTCTTTTTCTTTTTTTCCTTTTTTTTTTTTTTCTGGACTGTGATAAAACGCCTTGACCAAGGCAATTTGTAGAAGAAAAAGTTTCTTTGAGCTTATTATTCCAGAGGGTTACCATACATGATGGTGGAACAAAGCATGGTGGCTGGAGCAGGAACTTCAAGGCTCACATCTTGAAGTATAAGCACAAAGCAGAGAGAGAGAGAGAGAGAGAGAGAGAGAGAGAGAGAGAGAGAGAGAGCATTACCATGTGACTCTTGCTACAGAAAAGGCTCACTGAGACATGGCAGTCCCACACTTCTACCAGCAGAAGGCATGTCACTATGCACTGGGAGAGCACCAGAGCATCCATCAAGTACAGAAGGACATATTACATATAGAAGATACAGTGTGAAAATCCAACTTGGTATGGAGACCTTCCCGTGCCTGAGCCTAAGAAGCATCCAGTGCTGCTGCTGCTTCCACTTCTGCTGCTATTAAATCCAACCAACCACACAACCGAGTCAAGATGTGTCTAGGGAGAACTCCTGTTAATCCTACCCTTGCCTCCATTCCAAATCCAAGCCATTATTCTCATGCACACATAGCAGTTAAGAATGAATGTGTTAGGTTTCAGGATATGCTCTTCTAGGTCCTTGTTTTTATTTTAAAATGACATATTTATTCAAGTGTTACTTATTAATGATACTTTAGTGAAATTTTTGATATGCTTTATTGAACTTTGTACAGATTCTCAGAGCATCCTCAGAGTGAGTTTATCTCTGGCAGCCTGAATCTGTTGAGAAGACTGTAGGAAGTGTCACACTGGCCTTGTCAGGAGGTCACCTGGGAGGCCAGTGCTGAGATAGCAGTCCAAGGTGTGTGTGTGTGTGTGTGTGTGTGTGTGTGTGTGTGTGTGTGTGTGCTGCTCATGTACTCCAATGCACACATTTATGTGAACACAGGGTGATTTAAGGATAGTAGAGTCTGTAATCCCACTGCTAAATTCAAAGCATATGTTTAAATTCTAATTTTTTTAATATCCATTCTATGTGTTTGCTGAGCATGAAGTTTGACTCTGCTCAACTTTCTCCAACTGAAAACTCTCTCAAGTTGAGCCATCAATGAAAAACAGATTAAGACATGGATTACAAATGAATGCTTGGCACTCTCTTCTGAAAGGAGGTAAATAGAACACCGCACCCCGGGTTGGTGTTCACAAGACTCGCCGTCATCAACATGATCCTTATTCCTCAGCATTTATTTAATAGCACTTAAAATATGCTGGGCTGTGAAATGTGGCCAAGCCCACACCATGGACATATCAGGGTCACATCCTTTACTGGAATATAGTTACTTTTTTGCACATAAATTGCCTACACATCTATAGATTAAATGTACCTTCCAGAAGAAAATCCCACATCATTACTGAATTGCAATTTCATACTCCCAAGCCTGAAATTTCCATTCTGTCAGAATCACTCAAGTTACCCACAGTTTCAAAAGACCAAAATCATTTTACTGTAACTATATTTTTTCAATACTAGGCCAAGGATAAATGTGGTTACATTGATTTCTCACAAACGAACCTGAAACCCTTGATTTGAAATGAGAAAACCATTGTGTGCAATTATTTTCAGTCTGAGAGTGGTTTAATTGGATCTCTCTCTCTCTCTCTCTCTCTCTCTCTCTCTCTCTCTCTCTCTCTTTCTCTCTCTCTCTCATCTGTGAGTGTGCCTGTGTGTCTGTCTGTCTGTGGTATGTAGTGTGTGAACAAAGTGCATAAGGAGACCAAGATGGACATCAGGTTTCCTGCTCTGTTGTTCCCTAGCTTTAGTTTTTGGAGACATGGTTTTTCAGCCTGGAGCTCACTGTTTCATCTTCCCAGCATGCCCCATGGATCCACCTGTCTCCCTTAACCCTAGTTCTGTGGTTACAGAATTGGTGCTATTACAATCAAGTTTTTTTTCTGGTTTTGTTTGTTTTGTTTTGTTTTAAACATGGATGCTATGGATCTAGATGCTGGTCCTCACTCTACAGCAACTTACTATTGAGTCACATTCCCAGCCCAGTTTAAATGCCTTTAAGGAAATATTGCTAGCTCATTTGTGAGAAATGAAAATAAAAATAACTCCTTTGTTTCTTGCACTATAAAGAGATAGAAGCTTGAGTGTGGAAGAGCCCTTCCCTTCTTTGTTAGTTACACACATTTTACTTTTGTGTCTCCCGAAAATAATTAGATGCCACCAACGCCTTGTTAGTCTTCATTTGGAGTCCTGTACGATGGACCCAGGACAACCAATGGCTAGAGCAGGTTAGACTGGTCACAGTAACCCAAACTTCAGGTTCAAGACAGTGACAGTTACTCTTCAGATGGCAGTGTGCTATCAACCACAGGTTTCTGCCCCAAAGAACTTTTGTTCTGGAGCATACTTGTCACATCCTTGTCAGCAGATGCAGTGAGGACATTCTATTAAGAGGAGTCTCAGGGTTGGGGATTTAGCTCAGTGGTAGAGCGCTTGCCTAGCATGCGCAAGGCCTTGGGTTCGATCCTCAGCTTAAAAAAAAAAAAGAAAGAAAGAAATGTGTGTTTTCGGGATGGAGAGATGGCTCAGAGGTTAAGAGCACTGACTGTTCTTTCAAAGGTCCTGAGTTCAATTCCCAGCAACCACATAGTGGTTCACAACCATCTGTAATGAGATCTGGCACCCTCTTCTGGCCTGCAGGTATATGTGCAGACAGAACACTGCATATGTAATAATAAATAAATAAATCTTTAAAAAAAAAAGAGTCTCCCTGGGCCTCTTACAGCATTCGCAAGCTCTGAGTTCCCGCTGATGGTGCTCCTTCCCAGCTCTCCTGCTTCTCTGAGTGCCCCTAGAGCTTGATCTTGAGATTTACATCACAGACCCCTTGCCACCTGACTTTTGCCTGGGTTCAGCCTCAGGAAGACTTTGACAGGAGCCCATGGAGACTAAAGAGAAGAAGCTTGGGTTCTCCTGGTCCTGACCTGTTGCTTCTGCATTGTCATCAGGTGAGGACAGTTCCTCTGTCACCCTGCAGTTGTCTTGTCTATTTCCTAGAGGCAGCAGCTCCCGCCAGACAGACCTCATTTACACCTCCTCCACCCTCTGAACTCCTCCCTCTCTATGTGTTGTAGGTGAGATTGCGTCAGGAGGCTTGACATCTTGGCTCCCCCCCCCCCCCCAATCTCACAAATTCCTTTATGACAGGAATTTTATCCAACTGAGACCAGCACTGGTTCATTGCCATCAACCAAGCCCCACTTCCTTTCCTACATCTGCCCAGAAGACAGTGCTGTACCGCTCCTTGGAAACTAGCAGACTTTCACCACTTGTCGATACAGAACCTAACTTAGTAAGAACCCACACAGGTGTAGGAAAACAGCAGGTCAACCACATGGTAATTCATTCACCTGCCTAGAGTTACCCAAGGTAATATGATACTTCTTTAATATTATTTCCTAGTTTTAACCATAGACCCTAGAAATAAAGTTCATTTGTCTGTCTATTCCAGCATTTCTTTTAACAACACATTATCACAATTTTCAAATATTAGTTTAAGAAAGGTATGCAGCACTGAATTTAAAGTTACAAATTTGAGCAAGTATGGATGTTCTGACTTAAATGTACATATCAGGGGAAACATCCCTGAACACCCTGAGTTTCTGTTTTGGAAATGAGCAGAGAGCAAGGAGGAGGAAGACGCATAGTGATCTTATAGATGGAACCAAAGGAGCAGGTGGGGTGAGGGAGGGGTGTAAATTTGAAATTGATGTTTGAGACTCAGAAAATCTGAGTACAGGTCCGACTCATAAGAGTTATGCAACATGGTGCAAATTAAGGAGATAAGCAAGTGGCTTCTCTGAGGTAATGCTCCTGTCTTATGTCTGGATATGAATTTGCTCTCCTCCAAGCAATCACTACTTCAAATCTATGGGGATTCCTGACTCTGCATCCTAATTACTATAATACCTGTTCTATATCTTGAAATAGATAAATGCGTAATAGACCTTTACTTTTCTATAATACACTAAACTCCAAAATCCTTGATTATTTATTGAATAGACTGAAATTACCTCAAATTATAGGCCTCACACTCACCTAAGCACAATAAATATAAATTTATAAATTCAACATTTACTTTCAATAAGCATACATAGAGGCTTCCCACATTGATACCTAATATAATGTTTCTTCTACACCAAGTCAAAAATATCCTTCAGTCTTCATGTTTCTGGCATCTGCCTTTCCTTGCAAATACCTGTAGCAGAATGGGGGTTGATGAAGTGTTTTAGCCTAGATTTAAAGGAGAGAAGTTTGAAGTTCTTGAGTTGAAAGATAGAGAGGTGTTCAGGAGAAAAGCACCTATGAGGATGGGTAGAGACTTCTCCAGGAAGATTCAGAGATTAAGACATACACTCAAGTGTGGATATGGGCTCCCCAAAGGCAAATTGTCTGAAGACACTTATATAATACAGCAGTCCTTGGTGCTGCAGAGATAGGTCCTAGGCCAAGAGCACTTACAGAATTTTCAGAGAACCCAACTTGAGTTCCCAGAACCCACATAAAGCAGATCTAACTGCCTATAACTCTAACTCCAAAACATCTGACATTCTCTTCTGGCCCCTACAGAAACTTGCACAGATGTTGCATACCCACATGCATATCTGCAATTAATTGACAATACAAAACCAAACCTTGAAAAAAAAAGAAACAAAACAATCTTCATTACTAATTTCTCTCACTGAGACAAGCAGAACCCCAAATTTCTCTACATGTCTAAATATCACTGTGCCAAAATTCTGAAATGCCCCAAGATTGTTTGCTATGACCTGGCCTAGGTCTTTGGTGTATTTCCCTAATGACAGTGAAGTCCAATAAAGAACCTCAGGAAGGACCTTGGGACGTATCTCTCTTGACTGTGCTTTGCCTTGACAAGATAGACATGACCCATGAACATACTCAGGAATGATTGGGTTTAATGTCTTCATTATTTTGTTGTGTCAATATGAAATACAGTAGGGCACCATTCTAACAAGGGAAACTAGATGTTTTCCCTTTTATACCAGGTCAGTTTCTATTGACTCCAGATTTGTAGAACACTCCATAGAAGATTGTTTTTGGTTCACTTGGATGGTAGTAGAAAAATTGGGTTCAAGTATATTTGTTAGTGGCAATTGTATGAGTAGAGTTAGGGACTTGGTTTGTACTTTTAATGTGGTGTATTCCTTTACAAACAAAATCAGAATAAAATATAGATATATGTAGCAGTGCCCTATTAACTATCCTGTGACATTTGTCACTCAAGTAAATAATGTTCACAACTTACTCCTTGAAATTATGATACATGGAAGGAGAGATATCGTCATACATGGGTCGATAGCTCACAGATCAAGAACTATTGCTCTGTGCCCTGATCATGCTCCTAGGTACTTACGTTAGGCTCACTAACTAAAATCATTGCTAACTCCATGGATGAGAGACCAGATCCAGTCTTAACGGGGGGAAAATTCTCTCTGCAATTTCCTTAATTCTTATAGAAATTTCCACTGTCCTCATCCTGCAAAATATGTCACATTTTTATATCTCTACCTATCTTTCAATATGCAGTCAGTTACTGGTCCTATATTCTAATTGGTGGAAAGTTCTTTAAAATGTGTATCATCTTTTTGCAGATGAAAACTATGTTCTAGAAAGACTGTACCATTATTAAGAGGAAATGAGTTAGAACAACATCCTGAGAACTGTCAAGGATGACATCCCAGCATGTTCCAAAGTACATACCAGCTGCCAGCATAATTATAATACATATAACATATTGATAAAACAAAATGATTTAAAGTTAATATTTATTTAAGGTTTTGTATAGTCTTATATCTTCTGACATTTTTGACAAGGGTTCTTGTTAAGGAATTATTCAACTCCATGTCAGTTCTTTTAACACTTTTTTTTTTTTTGAGGTTAGCCCACTGTATTTTCCCATCTAGTATGGAAAATATTATAAAATATAGGAAGAGAATTTTTACAAAGGAGAAATAGGGTTTTATATTCTTCACTTTGTGGCTTTATACGACTATACCATCACCCCATCTGCTTGCCTGGCAGAGGGTCTAATTAAACATGTTGATTTGTACTTGCATAAAAGGACCCCTCAGCACCTATAGGAAGTACTACTTCCAAACACATCTATACTCTAAACTAGCCATCAATCAAGAGGAATTACAGATGGAAAATTATTTCCCAGTCTCTTACAAAAGCGTTAGTAAAACCATCACGGAGGAAGAACCTTGTTGTCTCAAGACTGTCTCTTTTCGTTCCCCTTCCAGCCATGACCTCATCCCTCTTGTTACTGATTAAACCCCCCTCCTTCAAAGTACAGGGAGGAGCTGGGAGAATTCCTAGATAGAATCATATGTTCACACTCACACTGATTCTGGCCAGCCTATGATGGCTTCAGCCTACCACTGCCCATTCAGTTCCATCCTGTGCATCCCAGTTTCCATCTTCTAATCCTTCCCCGCTCTTCTTGGTTTCTTCCTGACAGTGCCATGTGATTTCACACCTCACTTAGCACCTTCACACAGAACTAATGCATGTGTAAAGCCTCATCTCTTCAAGTAGATTAATAAAAGTCTGTGAGAAAAGTTATTTGTTTTTAAATACATCTTTGTGTGAAATTAAACTTGCATTAACATATGTTGCTATAAAAGTAACTTTGGACTTTTCATAAGATGCTACAACATTCACCACCATTGGAAACTGATCCACAGAGGCAAGACATGCATTAGGTTCTCCAGAGGAGTGATCACACATGGGATCCAGAATCTCAGAGCTGGGATCTGCTCTGAGAAGAGAAACTGACAGTTCAGAAGAGTTGTTTTAATTTAGGAAGTGGTTCTCAACCTATGGACTGTGACTCCATTGACTCACAAGAGTCATCTAAGAACACCAGAAAACACAGATATTTACATACTTTTCATAACAGTAGCAAAATTACAGTTATGAAAGTAATCTTATGGTTGAGGGTCACTGTAACATGAGGAATTTTATGAAAGGGTTGCAGCATTAGAAGGCTGAGAACCACTGCTCTAGGGGGAACGATTTGAGATTCCAGGAAGAAGCCACTGAGAACCTCATGATAAAAAAAAGCAACACAAAGTGATAGAAAATGCTTGAACCCCAAGCAAAAATTGCATTTTAGCTTTTAAAAAAAAAAAAAAAAAATTTATTTATTTATTTTTTTTTTAGAGATTTTAATCATTTGGGGTGGAAGTTTTGAGAAATGTGTAACAACCAGTGGCAGAGAAAGAATTGAATTGAATTTTTGTCATTCCATATCTTACAATGAGATAGTATATGGCAAGCAAGGAATATACTGTGTGTATTGGGAGTGAAGATCCAGCAATGAGAAATGGGAGAAAACAGACGTGGGAAAAAGGGATACTGCAAGTGTATCATGAATGACAGATGAGGGGCAACAGGCAGGTAGGCTGAGAGCCAACAGGAAGAACTCAACAGTTACTTATGGGGTTGGAGTTGAGAGTGAACCCAGAGCTTCTTAAAGGTCTGGAAGGTTCAAGAAAGATGCTGGCTCTACAGGAATTCTGGAATAAGGTTGAAAGCAGGTGTCTGTGCACTGTGTAATGGACCTCAAGATAGGGCTGAAAGCTGCAACTAAAAGACTAATCACCAGTCATGGACCAGTGGCCCCATGGTGTTCAGTCTGGGAGGATGGGTAAACCTGTGAGTAATGAGAAAGGGGACTGGTTTGGGAACAGGGAGTCTGCCCAGATGATTGGCATGACCACTTCCTTTAAGTTGTCATCTTAGGAAGCTTAAGTATATGATATGTGTAAAGGGCACTAAGTAAGTTAGCTTGTGATTACTTGAAGATTTGTTTTTCTTTCTCTTGCTGTATGTAACCTGGAGTTGCTGGAATCACCTACTTATTGGACACCAAACTTCCTGTCTTCCTCTTCTTTCCTGGTAAATAATTTGTGCCAACTTGAAGGGGCTACATGATGTGGAACAAATAGTAGTTCTAGGTATGTTTGTGATAGCATTTCTCAGAAAAATAAGCATGTAAACTGGTAAACAGGGAAAGACAGTGTGGGAAAGGGACTTCTCACTGCACTTCATCCTATCAGCTAAAGGCCTCAACAGAGTACAAAGAGAGAGGCAGTGTGAATTTGCACTCTGCCTGGTGACTTGGGATAGAGGTCTTCTTCTGGTTCTCAGGACTTCAGCTCATACCGGAACTCCATCATTGGTACTCAGACCTCCCAGTCATACTACCAGTCATACTGAGTCTCTAGCTTGTTTAGGAGAGATCATGGGGCTTCTCAGCCTCTACCATCATGCAGGCTAATATCTTATTGTAAATATACATATATGTATGTATATAATGGATTCTATTATGCATGCATACAACATACAACATACGTATACCAAGTATGAATGACATCTGTATCCTATTTGTTCTTTTTCTCTCAAAGCACATCTTCTGTATTGTGTTTTCCTTGTAAAGGCATAGCAATACCTACCCTGGGAGGTGTGAACAGAAATAGTGAAGGGTTCAGCAGAAAACCTATGATGGCCTAATAGGCTTGGACTGGGCCTTTGACACACTAGCCAAATCTCAGAGACGCTTTTATTACACTGTATCTCAATACTTCTCTTCTCTGTTACCAGGCTAAGCACATGTCTGGTGCTCAGTAAACAGTGGGGGGTCAAGTCGTTCCCACAAATGAAAAAGTTGTTCTTATTTGCAAAGTTTGCATGTGGGAGCTCATTCACTGAATAAAAGATGTGTGCCTGGGTTGCAAGAATTTAAACGTTACCATCTTCGTCAGAAGGTACAGGTTTTCCTTTAGATCCACATGCATTATTCATCAGCTTTAATTCTGTTGTGTTGACCTAGAATTCCATGGCCCTGCAACGCTGTTGCATACCAAGCATCCTCGAGGAATAAAGGCCTGTCTGAGGCTTCAAATAACATAGAGCCTTCTCTATCTCTATTTCCTGGTGGATTACGTGACGACACATCATAAGCCCACAGTAAAGTCATATCCCCTCCAGTGCAGGAAATTCATCTGCCAGCACTGCTCTGAGCAAAGAATACATTCCTTCCCTGGAAATATATTCTTTAATATTTAATAAAAACACAAATTTGAAGAGCATCTGTCAGCTGTAGAGAAAGAATCTGATGGGAAGGTGAAGACAAACTTCATTTGGGAAGATTAAAAGAACTGAAAAAAATGGCTACAGTGGGATTATATAACTCTATAGGAAACAAACACTCAAAACTGCCCCTTCCCCCCACCCCCTGCCCAAAATGAACCAACCCACATGGAATGCTTATCCCATGCAAGAAAGTGAACACAGTGTGGAATATTCAGGAGGCTCCAGTCTGAAGTAAAATCCAAGCTAGGGCAGTGCCAACCACTGTCTATAGCCTCTCTTATAAATCAGCCCTGCCCCTGGGGAAGACAGATGGCTTAGCATCTAACACAGACATAACCACAACCGAGCAGACTGAGACCTGCCAGAAGCCAAGGAACAAGGGCGCCTCAGAGAAAAGATAAATTGAGCTCTCTTTAAACCCCACTGAAACTGTTTCTCTGGCGACTCCAGGTACAGCAGGGGGCACCAGCATCTTCCAGCACACAGGCTACCAGCTGTACAACCTTGGCAAGGCAGCCTGTAACCACAGCCATGTGACAGTGTGTCATTAACTCAAGCCTTCAGGCCCCAGGGTCGTCCAGACGGTTCACAGGCATGGCTGGAGCTGCCTTTTGAAGGTTGAGAGCATCTGCATTCCAGGGCTGTGTTAGTCAGCTTCCTCAGCACAGAAAGTACCAGACTTATTCCCTGCCAACTTATAAATAAATGATGTAGGCGGAACATGCAGGGTCACTGCTACCCAGGCTAAAGGCAGCACATGAACTTCTGTTTCCAGGAAAGTCAGAATGAAATAACAGAGCCCTGAGAGAACCCGGGGCTCCTCAAAGCCAGGAAGAACCTGTGGAGTCAGAGGAGCCTGGAGGATTAATCTCAGTGGTCACTTAAAGCAAGCCTCTCATGAATAAGACATTCATTTTTGTGTGGCTCATTTTGATGAACTTGTCTTGTGCATATATGACATCTTGTACACCAAGAAAATTGGTGTTAGGATGGGCTTTGTGTGTGTGTGTGGGGCGTATTTTTAAAGTTCGGCACTTTTATAGACGGAATATATCTCAGATGAGACAATACAATGCCTTAAGATAAATGGTAGATTATCAAATAATCCTTCTTCAGAAGACATCTAGGAACCGATCACACACAGATAAGAGCAGACAGGCATATCTGATACTGCCATTCCTGGATCCAGATTTTAAACTTATTAGGTGAGGATTCATTCTGTAATATTCTCAGTTACTGTAAGTTTCATAGCTTAGGTAGGAAGCTACTCACCAAGAGGAGAATGTGTCTCTAAGAAACTTCAAGTTCTCTACAAATGACTTAATGAAGTGAGTATTTGGACAGAAAAGCCTTTAAATAGTGAGCAGCCTGTAACTACTGTAGCATGTCACCTTACCAACCACAGTACATGATACATGCAATCCAACAGAGTGCCTTGGATCTCACCATTTATTATCCGATAGTTTCTTGGGTACTTGCACAGCACTGTGGATTGAAAAGCGTATGAGCTATGGTCCATGTTCTTGAGCAGTTTACACTCTAAAGATACAAGTGCCATGTGCTACATGAAGGATAATTATACAATAAACAAGATGCTCCTTGAGAAGATGCCTAAGGGGAAACTGTTAGGAGGAACCAGCTCCACCATCTGTCTGAAGAATACTATCTTAGATGCATGTCCTCCCTGAATCCATATGATCAAATTCTATCCTTAAGGTGATGTCATTAGAGGTGGGGTCTGAGGAGAATGATTAGGTCATTGGAGAGGAGCCTCACTAGTGAGGTTAGCACCTTTATGAAGAGCTCTGAAGCAGGACATTTGTTGCTACTGTGTGAAAACACTGAGAAAGTGGCAGCCAAAAACCCCCAAGAAGACCCTCACTAGAACCACTGATGTTGGTACTTTGCTCTTGGACTTCTCAACACCCCCCAGAACTATGAAGAATAAGTTTCTATTGCTCAGAATCTGAACGTCTCCCAGGAACATTCCTGAGTAATAGTGTGCTGGAAGGTGTGGTTTGAGTCTACCCCTCTTAACCATGATAAACAACCATTGAGTGATGCTGTCATGGGAACAACCCTGGACAAAGCTCTGTGGCCACCTCTCCTCAAGACATTTTCTGAGGCCAATTCGATCTATTCTCTGAACTCACCTGGGGTTTGTCTTTGGAAATAATTAAACAGAAAAAGGTCTAGCTAAATTCTGTTAGTCTGAAAACAAGGAGTCTGTGGTTTAGAAATGCCCAGGATATATTGTGTCCAATTCCCTGATTCCCTGAGGTCTCCTTGTGCATTTGGGATCAATAAAGCTGCTAAAACTCAGAACAATGAATGACACTTAGGACTTTGGAGAATATTTATGCTCACTCATTAATTTGGGGGACATATGAAGTATGATACAGGTATGAATGGTTTCTCAGCAGGTACATGTGTGGTTCAGCAATATGTTCAGATGCCTCCTGACTTATAATGAAGTTGCTTCCTGACAAGCACACTATAGGTTAAAAACACCCTAAGTTGAAATGCATTTGTATTATAATAATATTCATAAACTAGCCAACATCTTTACTTAGCAAGATGGCATCCCCATAGTCTATCAGGTGTGTCCCCCTCATGATCTGTTAGCTGAGTGGGAACTGCAGTTTGCTTTTGTCCAGCATTTCCAGAAAGCATACTGGAAATATGGAAATACACATGGTGGAAAATCAAAATGCAAACTACATTATCACTTTAAAGCTGAAAACTCATAAGTCAAACTACTGTAAGTGGAGGACCATCTATAATTTCAATCAGTGTTTCTCAAGGACAATGCTATGAATGGGCCCCAGGCATGCTTTTTTGGCAGGTAGGTAAAAATCAGGAGTTGGGCTAACTTCCTGGCATCTTTATTCATTTTTTCAAAATGCCACAAAACTCTGTCATTTTTTCAGTTCGTGTGATTTAAAAAAAAAAAAATCATGAAGCTCCCATTAAGCTTGTAATAGATTTGACCATAATGTCCTTGACTTCACATTGTTTTGGACCCAGAGAAAGGCACCAGTCAACTCTTACAATCTCATATCTCCTAGCAACACGGACTTGAGCATTGAGGTTGCTGATTCGGACCATGTGCAAACCATGTGTCTTAGTTTATTTTTCTGTGGCTGTGATAAAACAGTGACAAAAGCAACTAAAGAGAGAAGTGACATGTCTCACAATTTCAGCTTAGCCACGGTGGCAGCAGCTTCAGAGAACTGGTTGCATTTCATCTACCATCAGTAATAAAAACAGTGAATTAATGGCATGCATGCTAGTGTTCAGGTTGCCCTCTCTATTTTGTGCAATGCAGACACTCCAACCCATAGAATGGCCCTGTCCATCATTAAAACGGGCCTTCCCACATCAATGAAGATAATCAAGACAATCCCTAACAGGTGTGCCCAAAGCTTGCCTTCTAGGTGTAGAGTTGACAGTCAATACTGTCATCCCAAACCCACCCATTGTCAACTTGACATCCAAACAACACCTTTAATCCATACCCTCCACTCTTTGTTCCCACAAACTCACCGTTTGTTCCCATAAGTTCATGACCATTTTACAGGATAAAAATACACTCAGTCCCACTTCAGCTATTCCCCTCTTAACGGTGTGCTCTCACAAAATGAAAAACAAGTTACAAACATCTAGAATACAATGGCACAGAGCAAGCATTCCTGTTACAAAATAAATCAGCTGGCTAATCAGTGCACAACAAGAAACTATCAAAGCAAAACACCACCCAAATCCAGCAGGGTAAATGCTAAATCCTACAGCTTCACATCTAGTATCTCAGACTTGTGATGTGACCAAGTGGATGCCAAAAGGATTGTGTAGCCCACTCCTTCATCTCTGATGCGTGCAGCATGCATATTCTCTCCTAGGATCAGGCCAGCTCCACTCTATACCTGTAGCCCTCCTTAGTAGCTGTTCTGTAGTCCTAGTATCTCCAATATCCAGGGGTTTCCACGGCAGTTTGGGCTTCACTTTCATAGTTTCACATAACATTTTTCAGTGCCTCACAGAAGAGAGTCAAACCCTGCCACACAAGTGATTGGCCTCATCTGCTATCCACAAGCTCAATATTGTATTTCTGCCTTTCAAAACCAGTACTGTGTAGACAACATTGTTGCCAGTTGAAGGTGTAAGCCTGCATGCATGCCTTAGATAAAATTTCTATCAGCATCTGTGTGCTAACCCTGAGGAAACACTTTCATGTTGTCTTGGGGCAGAGTGACAGGGTTCTCTTGAACGACACCAATGTCTTCAACAGTTCCCCCTCCCATCTTCTTTTATTATTATTATTAAGTAAGTTAGCAGATTAGCTTCACGTTTAACTTCATTCAGACTCAGTGTACTGGAAGAATGAAGCTAGATATTTGGTCAAACTATCACATTAAATGAGCCTTAGCCCAGTTCCTGATACAGTCAGTTGTAGTGGGTAGCTGTTCCAGCTTTGACCTGCAAGTAGTACCCCCAGTGAGGCTTCCAGTAACTGTCATGTCTACGTATGACCTGCCCCTGAGGCAGGGCGGAGACGGGAGCCCTTAAGACCTGAGGTCTGGATGTGCCGGATCTCTTGGTTCCTGGTGATCCTGGACGCTGGATGGTAGACTTAGTAGAGTTCGCCAGAGAACACCGCTGGACTGCACTTCACCTCTCTCAGATCCTGTAACCTATCCCTTTACTTGTTGTAAGTTACCCCCCAAATAAACCTCCCCTTTAACTTTGTGGAGTTGCCTTAATAAATCCCCCACTAGTCAGTCCTTGATATTTCTGAGATGTGATGAGCAGGATCTCATTCTTCCTTTCTCTCTCAGTGTCACTGTTATCAAAGCTTTCCCCATAGAAAGGCTCGGTAATTTCTGCTTCCAGCATTTAAACACTTTTAGAATGTTTAGAACGTCTAGCTGTGAATTCCAAACTCCTCCCACTAACCAATTCCAAAGAACATTTTGTGGTCCTTGATGTGCTCCACTTTGTCATAGCAGTGGCCCCACTTCTTGCGACCAATTTCTGTCTTCTTCGTTTCTTTTCCTACTGCTACGGTTAACTATTCTGACAAAGACAACATAAGGGAGAAAGAGTCTATTTGGCTTACGGCCCTGGGTGATAGCCCATCATGACTTCGAAGTCACAGTTGCAGCATCTTGGGAAACCTGTTATGTTTGATTCTGGTGATGATGAAGGCAAATGCATCATTGTGGCGGCAAATTCTGAAACTTGGAGTTCTCCTTCAGATCCTCAGGGGACAGGGGAGGTGGATCATTAACACTAGTCTATTCATTGCTCCCCCGTGTGGCTCAACACCCACCCACTCAAGTTGTTTATTTCCAAGGGAAGAGATTGAAAGGAAGATCCGTGCCACAGGCAGATGGCTGATGAACTCATAAAGAATCAAGTATTTTAAGATACACAATGTAGAAAGGGGTCCATGCTGTCGGCTCTGATTCAGTGATCCATCAGAAACAAGCTGTCAATGTCATCCCAGAAAGGGACAACAAATGGAAGATGGTGATGAGATGCAGGGACATCCATCAGTGTAGGCGTGTGTCAGTGGTAGTGGCTGTGGCAGCCTCTATGGATCCTGCCTTGACAGACAATAGAAGCTTCACCAAAAAGTTAGATGCTGAACATTACCGTTGCCATTCACCATCGTCACCTTCGTCTCTTAGCTGGAACTCGGAGAGTTGGTATCTGGTTTTTATGGAGTGCAGGGGCATGAGGAGCAAGTGGAGATGCTCAGAAGTGACTTCATTTTGGCTCTTTGTGTCCATTCTTCATCTCAATGCCGAGGAGTCACAGTCACTCACACGCCACACCTAGCAGTGGGCTGCACCTCTTGAGCCTCCGAAATGAAATAAGATGGATCCTGCACACGAAGAGTCTCCAGATGATCCCACAACCAAACCGTGAGGGCAGGGTCATCAGCCCAGCAGCATTTTGACTAGAGACAGATGTAGTATTAACAGGTATATGAACACATGCTTTCGAAAAGGGATGGATTTGTACATTATGAAGACATAGACTAACAAAACTTTTTCCTAGGTCTTTAAAGATCATAACATGCCAGGAGATATATGTGTGTTTGTGTGTGTTCTTGATATACATTCATATTCTTTGTCCATGCATACATCGTTAATTTGGCATCAACGCTAATAAGGCTAAGGAATTCCCAGGTATCTAGTAAAACATTACTTCTAAGTGTATCTCAGAAATATTACCAGAATAGAATTCTCTCTTTTCCTCTCTGCCCTCTCCTTATATGTGTAAATATGTATGTCTTTGTGTGTATGTATCTGTCTGTCTGCCTGCGTATCTATCACAATATTGGCAAACTAATTGAATTATAGGAATAAACGCTTTAACTTCTGTAACACATATACATTTATATGTATATCCATGGGTAGTTCTTGTATTCCTTAAACACAAGAAAGGCCATCTTTTGGAAAAATAAAGACTTGCAATTTTATTTTTAAAATGATGTAAAATGAAAAACTGTCATTCAGTTGCCTCAGTTCTTCAAAGAAGCCTAAAATTGGAATTTAGTAAAATCCTAATAGTGACACATAAATATTAGTTGTTGCCTAACTTCCTAAGGACAAGAATTGATTTGAAGATGAGTTTTACTAGCTGCAAGATATTAGGTGTAATGCTTTCCCACACCTTTTTCTCACATCGTGCTCTTGAAATCAGGTTGAAAATTATGTTCCACCAACTGAATGCTAAAAGTAGAAAAAGCCAACAGTTCTAGACACTTCTCACCCAATTTGCACTTACCATGGGGTGGAAGTATCATGTTTCAGATAGCAGAACATAGGCTAGGGTTTCAGATCAATTCGAATTTAAATCACGGATTCATCACTTACTGCCTTCTGAACACTTTGAGATTCAAACGAGTTTTCTAAGTTATAGACTCCCACCTCACTGGGTTATCATAAGTAGTAGATAACATGGCATTCCTTATGAATGCATTATATACTCAATAGATGTTCATTCTTTCCCCCAAATCTTCTATTCTTACTTGATGAAGATGAAGGTTTGCTCAAACATCTAAAACAGTATGCAGACATATCCATAAACTGAAAGCTTTCACAACTGCAGTGACCTTACTTGATATTTGTTTTGGCCCTGTAGGACTTATCATCCCATTTTATAGGTGAGTAACCTGAAGGTCTGAAGCCACCACAAAGCTCATTCGCCCCAATATCAGTGACCTTCATTGCCTGTTGGAGAAACACATAAGGCAGTGGTTTTTCCATCAGCTGCAAGAATGTCTGCTATCTCCTCTGAGAGTATCACAGTCCCCCATCTGAAGATCCCTGCTTGGCCTTACCCTGGCTGGTACTCATGCAATCTTCCATGCAACAGATAATTATGCCACACACTGTCCCACACTACACAGATCACTACGATGACTTACAGTTATTGTAGTAACTTGATACCTAAATCTTTAGTTTTTTTTTTTTCTTTTTTCTTATTTCATGTACTGATAACCAGGAGATCTTTTCATGATCCAATAAGGCTCCATTCCATGTGACACTGATCCTTCTGAGTCTCTGTGGATGCCACATGATAATAAGACGTCATTTGAGGAACTATAACATTGACTCTGAAAAAGAGCTCATTTTGCACAGTCATGCAAGCTTTGAGTGAAAAAATGGTAAGTGGGTTGTGTGCAAGCAGTTAGCATGGAATGGAAGTACTTCTAGTTTCTGGCACTATAATGTCTCATGTACGAAGATCCTAAGGTATGAATGGACACCAAACAGCAAGGACTCACTACAGAAGGCCAGAGTTTTGGTTCGATGATGCTTAAATGTCAGGAGTGCAGCAGAATACTTCAATAAACAGTTCCACAAGGGGCTTCACGCAGCAGAAAAAGACAGCAAAGAAGGGGCCCTCCTTCAGTATAAGAGCCATTAGCCTAGAGACCTGTGACACTCCCCTAATATTTCAGACTCTTCAGGAATCATCGAACAGGGAAGCTATTGTAGTTGGTGACTCCAGAAATTTTGGTAGCTTCTTTAAAAAGCTTTGTAACTGATCAGAACATTATAAACTTTCTTTTTCTCTCTCTACAAGTATAATTATCTTAGTTTCTGGATTTTAAGTCTTTTACAGATCATTGAAACCACACCACATTACCTCTAAGAAGCCTTCCTCAGTCTTGCTGATGGATATTCAATCTTGATCAACCCTCTGGGCATTGTGGAATAAACATCTATCCATTAGTCCAATGTGTCCACTGACCCAGAAGTGCATATTGAGGAGAGTGGAGACACAAGGTGATAAGGAACACCCCCGCACCATTCACTTACACATTCGGTGAGCAGGACTCTTTCATCTCGGGTTAAGAAGCATTCCTCATCCATTATCTCATCACTCTTGATTTTTATGGATGTGTCAAGTATTGGCTCCTTTGTTCCAAATTCTGTTCCTGAAAGCTGCCTGACATGATGCACAATTTCTTCCATTTGTTGGGTTAGTTTGCATGCCATAAACCCACATATGCAACTGTGGGAAATGAGCAGGAAAATGATGTCACAAAGCAAAGGAAGCAAGGCTGCTTGTAGACCACAAATCAATACAGAAGCATCAGCTAGTCATTTATGGCCAATCATTAGCTAAAGGTCTCCAGGTGGAATAGATAAGCCATGGAAAACACAGTGAGTCCTCTCCCTGTCTTTGGATCATCTTACTTTGGTCAGGGTCAGATGTTTTTCATAAGAAAAATCAAACATTTTTAAAATGAAAAAAACAAGTGGTGCCTTTTCCTGTTTGATTATCTCCCTATAATTTCCCCGTGACTCTTCAGAAAATCAGACATCAGGGTCTAAGTGACAGGTTAGTCAGAAAAATACCAGTTTCACAAGGATGGTCTGTGTGAAGATCCCCAACACCCGTAAAAAGCCAGGTGTGATAGTGCATGCCTGTAATCCTAGTTCTAGGGTAGCAGAGACAGGGGGATGCCTGGGACTTTCTGACCGGCCAGTCTAGCTGAAACAGTGAGCTCCAGTTTCTCTTAGAGATGTCTCCATATACCCAAATGGAGAACAATTAACGAAGATACCTGATGCCAACCACATACATATGTTCTCATGTATGTATTTCAGATCAGAAATAGTGTTTATAATGAGGTCTGGGACCTGTTCTGACAATAGGAACAGTCTCAAATGACTGAAGTTTGATTAGAAAGATTTCAGATACCAGTAATATTTACTGTGTTCCTCAGTTTGGGCCACCATCACAAAAAATACCAAAATACACAGACTAGGGAGATTTTTAAAAAAGATTTATTTGTTTATTATGTATGCAGAAGAGGGTGCCAGATCTCATTACAGATGGTTGTGAGCCACCATGTGGGTGCTGGGAATTGAACTTAGGACCTCTGGAAGGGCAGCTGGTGCTCTTAACCTCTGAGCCATCACTCCAGCCCGGAGATTTTTAAATAACAGAAACTTACCGCTCATAGTTCTGGATGCTGGTAAATTAAAGATCAAGTCCTTGGCAAAGTCTGGCTGGAGAAGACCTTCTTGCCCATCTTCTCACTCTTATGTCACATGACAGAGAGGTGAGAGAGCACTTTGGGGTCTCCCATAAAGGCACTAATGCCACTTCCCAAAGGCTCTCACCTTCCAATCCTTCCAGAGTGAGGAAGCTCCCTGATGAACATTGGGACATGACATTCAAATTATCCATAGCATATGATGAACTGATTTCACATTTGATGACTCTGGAGTTGACGAAAGAAAGTGGACTTGGAACATGAAAATGGAGATAGTGGCTCTACACACACACACACACACACACACACACACACACACACACACACACACGCACACTGCTCTCATCAGTTCACAGAGGCATGTTCAAGAGCCTTCCGTGACCTTTGGTGCAGTTTCACAGTTAGATGTTCTTAGAGAAAATCTTTGAGACCAAGGAGAAGTCATTAGGGGTGACACTTTTCCACGTAAACACATACGCCTTTCTCACAATGTGACTATCACAGCCCTGAAATTCATTTTAAATGCTACCATCGCGAACATTTTAATAATTTAAAAAAGCTGTTGTGTTTGGCAGCAGCAAGCGTAACATGTTGACAAAGAGAAGGCTGCAGGGTCTCTAATCAACCATTTGGATCACAGAGTAATTATGCAGAGATAATCCCCAGGAAGCTGAGGAGCCTGAAGGGCAAATCCTGCCATCAAGGATGGAGGGAAAAGCCCCAGGCAGCCACACTTGCGCTGAACTCTTCCCTGGGGTTTGGAGGATGGCAGCTTCCTCTGAGGGACTCTGAAAACTCTCTCTCCCTGAAAATGAAGAGAGGAAGGAAGCCTGAGAGCTGCTGTTCCTCTGGCAGGTCTCTCTTGCTGCTTTGCCACTTTAGACATCCCTTTAGAATACTTGGGAATCTAGCTAATATTGTACATTGATTCTCTCGCCTCTTCCGTTTGGTAATGCACTCTGCCCTGAGATTATGAGGAAAACACAGTAACAACTTGCTCTCCAGGTTCCCAGCATCATCAGGCAGCCACTCTTCTCCAGGCTGGCATAGACCAAAGGTTTCCTACACTCAAGGACTCTCCTCCAGAGCAGCAAATGTAACCTGTTCCTAAAACTGTCTCCTGTCTGAGGAGCTCAAGGCATGGCTCTTTTTAGACTTTCAAAGGAAGAATAGAGCTTGGTTCAGAATATGTCCGCAAGGGCAGTAAGAAGGGCTGGCACTATGGAGTGTGACTTCATTGGATTACACATGAAGTTATTGCCAAGTTTGTGACCAAACAGATCTGGGTTGCAATCGTTGAGGGTTTTGTTTATTTGTTTTGGGGTTTTGTGGTTACTTGGTTTTCATTTTTGGTTGGAAGTTACACATTCTGTAACACACTTACAAGGCTTTGTTCTCCTTGCTCACAAAATGGGAATAAGAAATCCTCATAAATACATTTTTTTTCTAGTATTTCTGCTTTTCTCATGAACACAGATTGCTTCAGTTTGTGTGTGTGTGTGTGTGTGTGTGTGTGTGTGTGTGTGTGTGTGAAGTTGGCTTTCTCACTACAGTAAAAACAGCCCACTTTCCCTCCTTCTTTTCCTCCTAGCTCCTACCTAACACATCCATGTCAGCCAGCCGGTTTTCCAGCCCTTCACAGCAGGGTCATCTCAGACATGTGTCTGTTCCCTGGGATGATCTGGTTAAAGAGAAGCTCCAGCCGCAGACTTAGGCTGGGTGATTTGAATGCAGAGCCTGAGGGTCCCACACAGCCATGTTAGCACACGTGAATCATCACAGAGGTAAAACCCGAAATAATGAAGAAGGCAGAACCAAAAGCCTAGAAATGGAGCTGCGGATCTAACCATTATGGGGACTTCTGGATCCCCACTCACCTCTGTTCTCACTATTATCTATTCCTTCCAGTAGTTCAAAGGAAAAAGGGGGCTGAATTTTACAGGAGCATTGCTCATGCCCCTATTCCATGCAGGACTCAGTGAGGCTATCACCCAGGACCCCATGCATTGATGGACGGCACCGGAACCATCTGGAAGGGTGATAGGGAAGGACAAGAGGAAAAAAAAAAACCAAACAAACAAACAATTAACAACAACAACAACAACAAAAAACCCAAAAATTGGCCAAAGGCAAAATGATGCTCTTTGTTTTAAGTCTACTTCAGAGCATATTCCCGCATTGTCAAGATTTGCAACCATACGATTCCCATACTCTTTAAATGGCTTGAGTTTAGTTTCTGCTAATCTCAATCTAAAGAGTTCTGATGAAGGCATAGTACTGTGAAGACAGCTGGTTCAAAACAACGATTAAAATGTCCATTAAGATGACCAACACTAGTCTATTGGCATGAGTTTAACCCTGTGCTTGCCCAACTGTGCCTTACGACGGAACTGCATCCAGACAGAGTCCAGGTGGATACACAGTCATTCTCCCTCGCCCTCTCCTTATCCTTCTCTCTCTTGTTTTATGAGCTGGGCTTCTGAGTGAGATGCTACTTGAGGGAAGAGGCCATTGCTAAGAGTATTTGAAAACAACTAACTTGTTCTGGAAATGAGACCCAGGGCAGACTTTCTTCCAAGAGACTGGATGGACTTTATGCAGACCTAAAAAAAGTGCAGTGTTAGTTTTGACCGCCAGATGGCGGTCTAGAGACAGTGGTGACCAAGGCAGGGTACTAAAAGGAACAAGAGATTTTCCTTTTCAAATGGGTATTACATAGGGCTGACTGGGACTTCTTGCCACCTCTGCAATTTTTTTTTCTTAATTGTTTTAATAAGAATTAGAGTCCATTGCCCAGTGTGACTGTCTGTCTGCATTCAAATATAGCGAGAGCAGACTGGGCGCATACTGCTCTGCCTTTGCCCTGCTCTTTATGTTTCTTGGCATATTTTTTAGTCAACTATTAAGTTGTGTATACCTGCTTATTTGTTTCTTTTATTAAAAGTACTATTGTGAAGAAGGAGGGGAGGACACCTCCCTCAATCTGTATGTTGCTCTTTCCAACTATTTCACGTCTCACGTGCTGGCCCACGCCTTTTTCCTGATGGAACCCACACTGGACCATGAAACACCAAGCGTCCCTCTAATAATGAGGAACACATAACTGTCGCTCAGCTTTTCTGACCAAAGGTTCAAATATGCCAACGCAAAGGCTTTTAGATTTCCTGTAAATCCAGGCAACTTTTTTTTTTTCCTGGATGTCCTTCCTGGCTTTGAAACCAGAATCCAGCTGGCCTGGTTTCCACTTAAGTGAATAAAGGCCTGTGGTGAGGAGGCCCTGGTCCCAGGCACCTGGCTCCCCCTGTGACACAAGGCTTTTTAGCTGAACACACACTTGATCTAACTCCGGAGGAGAGCACAATGCTGTCTCCTTCCCCCTTGGCTCCCCAAGCTTCCATTAGTCACTTCCTCACAGAGACCATTCACTGCAACTCTCTACTGCCTCAAAGTCATGTCTATTCTTGCTGCTTATTAGTCCATCCTAGGATCTGGCTTTCTTTTCAAAAGCTTTTTATGTTCCCTCTCCTCAAAAATCATTTCCACTTTGCCAAATGATACTATTTTGAATAACAGTAAGTACATGCTAGAAGTAAATTATTATTCTAAAACTGGCTTCGTCAAAATAGGAGCAGATGAAAAAAAAATGTAAATGGATCTGATTTGAAGAGCCTGCGCCAAGGAGGAGAGGCAAGAATCCACTCAACTTCCAGACCAGATCTGTCCCAGACAACCACCTGCTTCGGAACTATTGGGATCTCTGGCTAGATGCACCAAGTTCTGCGCTTAGCATCTATTTCTAAGTCGGAATCTGTAGGAGGAGAATACACATCTGATTTTGAGCATGCTCCCTAGGGCAGTGTTGTACATATAGGCCATACCTGATGAACCTTCTAATACAGCCTATCTCTCAACTGAGAAAAGCTTTTGCCATACAAATATGAAGACTGTGAGGATGGAGTTCTGTTTCTCTGTAACCACATACATGACAGGCAAGCAAATGTGGTACCTGTAAGCCCATGATTCAGAGACAAAGACTAAGCACTCAGCTGAAGCTGGCTAGCTAGACTGGCCTAGTGGTGGGAATGCGTTCATCAAGTCGCTGAGGAGCATACTCAACCTTGACCCCTGGCCTTCCAGCACAGGCAAACATATACAAACATCCATCCATCCATGCATGCACACATGTACATGCAAAAAAGTTGAATTTTAGACAACAGAGGGGAATGCCTATCTTTTGCATTGTTTTCCTTTCTTTTCTGCAATATTAATCGGAATTAATTATTCACCATGGAGGCCACAAATTGTGACTCTGAGCCCTTGCTGACTCCATCAGTTACTTTTCACGGAGCTTTGACCAGAAATAACTTAAAGGAGTGAAGTTTATTTGGGTTCACAGTCTGAAGGACTACAGACTATCAACACAGGCGAACATATACAAACATACATACATGCATACATGCACACATACACATGCAAAAAAAAGTTGGATTTTAGACAACAGAGGGAAATGCTCATTTTTTGCATTATTTTTCTTTCTTTTATACAATATTAATCTGAAAACAGCTACAATTTAAAGATCTGGGCTTTGCATTTTCCTAAGGTAAATTTTTGCCACCCCCTCCACTGTTTTTCCCTTTTGAACCACCTCTTAATTCTAAAATTGATAGAGGTTTATCTCTGCCTAAGCAATTCTGGCTTCTAAATTACCATATCATTTCATCCCATGCCCCCTAAAGCTGCTTTGCACGTATGCACATGAAGTACAGTAAGCAGAGGAGTTGAGCTTCTTGGGAAGGCAGAGAAAGGAAGAAAAGTATGGCACGGTGGCTCCTGAACAAGCCAGCCTGCTTCTACTGCATCCTCTGGTTGATGATACAGTCTTCATGAGTTTTTCAGTTGCAGCTGACCTTACCACAATGCACTACAACTATAGTTGTACAACTATAATGTTTACAGTTTCACCCCTGAGCTGGCTACATGGTGATGCAAAACATATACCAGCACAGTCTTCAAGTAGCTCACTCTCCAGGGGGAAAGAGAGACCCAGAAGTAGGCAATACAATGTGTTCAGTGCTACAAAACCAAGGACTTACAAGCAAAGAAAGAACTTTTTCCTCAGAAAGCATCTAGATTTTTCTCCAAAGAGTGAATAACATAAAGAAAAGGCAGGTGGAAGAATTTGAGACTATTAAATGGTGCCTGACTGAAAGTGGGCTACAGGAACAGATTGGGTCGAATGTTAGGTAGACAAGATGGCAGGTAGCAGACAGCATTTGGTGGGGAGGCTATCACTCAAATGAGGGAGGGTAGCAGAAGTTAAAATGCATGAGGGCAGGAAAGAAGATAACCATTTGATATAGAGACCAGATTTGCCACTCATAAAAATAGATCTGCATAGTGTGCGTTTTGTCCCATCTCATTGAACATCGCACCGGATATTCTATTCTCTCCCATACTTTGTCCCTGAGAATCTAGAAGTTTGGAACAATGAATTCTGATTCTTTAAAAATAGATTGTAGGGATTACAGTAAGTCAGCAGAAAGAGTAGCGTGACACCCTAAACCATCCAAGAGACTTTAAGGGACTACGGGTTTCTCACAAAATTGCCATAGAAACTCTTGAGCCATTGTTTCGGCAATGACTGGCTGGGATGGGGAGGGAGTGTTACTGGCACCATGGCAGGAGTAAGGGCAGAATGTGACAACAAAGCTAACACAGCAAAAGAAAACGGGCTAGAAACCCATTCCCACAAAGCCTGCAATGTTAACGAGCATGCCCAGAAAGAGTGTGCAGAATACATTTGACTGACATAGGTCCTCACATGAAGGGCATGCAGGGTATGGAGCTTCTAACCTTTTCTCCCAGCTCTGGCCCATTTTCTTCCTTGAAACTTCTCTCTTCTTGACATACTGCCTCTGTGCCCATCACTATCTGCTTCTCTCTACCCAAGGGGCACAAGAACGTGGAACCCCAGAGGGCGCCTAACTTACCCTGGTGTCTGCTTGTAACAGCACCTACTTTCGGAGAAGCCAAGGATGCTGCTAAGCATTCTATAACACATAGGCGGCCTCGATCTAAACTAACCCCTCTCAAATGTCAGTCCTACAGAAGGTGAGGAGGACTAGCTCAGAACCTAGTCAGCAACCTTCTGGGATTGCTATAGAAGTCTGTAGAATGTGGAAACTTCAGAAAGTAAATTAAACAGACAATCTGCATCAACATGGGAAGAAAGACTTTGTGAGAGTGTGTTCCGGACACGTGGATGTGAGGGTTCTTGGCCATTGCCACCCTAAAGTCTTATCCTGTACATAAGACTGCTCATCTCTTAGTCAAAAATTCTTTTTAGGACCGTTCACATCCCCTTTCAAACTGAGTTCTGTGTTTGCCACAGAAGCACTCTGATTACAATCTTGCTTCTTATGTAACTTAGCAACCACGAGGAAATGTTGAGTGTCTGCTCCCCACCTTCTGGAAACGTCTTCTATCTGCACTTCTAGCCAACTACCTTGCAATCTCCCTTCTGGTCTCTTGAATAAGGGTCCTAGCTAACACTAAATGAAGTTCCTGAGCTACCATTTGATTTCTCCATGCTAAGAGAGAGCTTCTACTTCATCAACGGGTGTGAATCCGAGCTGTAGAAGGAAAGACCCTGAGCAACTTCAGAGTGGCACATTTTTTTTCTGAAATTCACAGACTTTGCATAATAAGCTCCCACCTTATGTATTCTTCACATCCTGCTTTACCCCAAGTACCAAAATGCAAAGCGCCCCCAGAGAACATATTGGATGCACATCTTCGGAAACCAAATGAACAAGATAATATTTGAACTACAAATGAAATCCCTTAGATACATTTTATTTATTTAAACCAAGACTTTTTAAGAGTTCAGGCATCTATTTAAGGTTCAGAACCTATGATTAATACTTAAATTGCTGATGAGCTGTTTTTCTGATCCCAACTTTCCTGGAGCAATGGCACATCATTAGATGCTGGAGCAGCAAGATTTGCTTCTAAAGGACTGAGCTTACAGAGAGCGAGAGGGAGGCAGGAAGGAGCAGAGGGTGGGGGAGTTTGAGCCACGGCTGAATGATGAGGAACCCTTTGATTCTTCTCATTCTATGGAATCAAAGGCACTGCAGCTCACATCCCACACCTGAGATGTTTGTCACTAAACCACTTCCTTCTCTGAAGTGGGTGGAGACAGTCATTTCGCTGCTCTGCAATTTTCATCCTATTCTATCTCCAAACCACCTCCATGCTGCTCTGGGTTCACCCTCCCCAGAAACACTCCCACTGGGCTGCAGGACTTGTAGTTTGCAAGTTGAGAGTCTCACACAACAGACAGAGGACAAGTCAAGAAGGGAAATGGATTGGGATGGGGGGAGATCTCTTTCTAGGGACATGGTAAGACCCTTTGAAATGCAAAGTCTCTTTTTTTTCCAGGTTTCTGACCTTTCCCCAGCGTGAAAGCCAAAGCAGTGGGCATCATGATAAGTGCTGTTGATCTCATTGATCTAGCTTTAAACGAAATAGGTGGATGAAACTGATAAGCTGACCTCCTTTCAGTGGGCAGCTCACCTGGCATTCACCTCTCAGCCCTTCCAGTTACAGAATCACATGCCAGGCTTACGTAGTGCATAGATTTCTCCTGGGTCCTGAAGAGTGGAAGGCTGGTGCTTGGCTTTGGGCTTTGTTGGGCTTTACATTTCCTTTGCTGTTACAGATGTTTTAGTCATGCTAACCTCAAAGTAAAGGATGATGCAGGAAATCCTTGCTCATTTTGGAAGTGTTGGAAAAAGAATTTGAAGAAAATGACTCTTTGAGTTTATCCAGGAAATGACATCACCCAGCTCAAGCAAGCAGCACTTTTCAGAGAGCCAATACTAGGAAGTACAAGCTGTTCTGTGTGCTTGCAACTCACCAGGTCGGAGTTCTGGAAAGTTATATGCTAAGTTACAGCAAGGAGGACGGGAAAGAAAAGCGAGGGATGAATCAGTTCTTGTGGGGTTACCTATCTCTTTTCCTTAAACATATGAATTTCTATTGACAAATTCTCTCTGTCTGATGCCTTTTCATTATATTTTCAAATATTTTCACAGAGTAAAATCATCTGTTTTTCAGAGTTGACCAAAGAAACTGCCAGTTCTCAGGTTTGCTCTAGGTAGGACTGAAGATATCTACTACTATGTGTACATAAACCTAGGTTTACATAAAGCATATTTATATAGATTACATACAAGAACGTGTGAAGAAACCTTCAGAGGAAATACCAGGAAATAGAAGCAATTTCTAGCCAACTGCTTTGCCATCTTCCGTTTGGTTTCTTTAACAACAGTCCTTCCTACTTAACACTAAATAATGTTTTTGCGGTACCATTTCATTTCTTACTGCTGAGAGATGGCTGATGATTCATCAATGGGTGTGAATATAGATGTAACTCCAAAGATTCAGAGAAAAATTAGTCCTTGAAAAATAATGTTAGACAAATAAAAATATATAATTATCCTTTACTTAGTGATATTAAAAGGAAGCATGGCCACCATGCCCCCCTCCCCCAAAAAAGCACAAAGTTGCAAAGAAAGAATTTATTTAAAGAAAGGCAGAAATTAAAAACAAAAACTTAAATTTTAAAAATGCAAGAAAAATCTGGGAATGGTGGCACAGGCCTTTAATACCCAAACTGGGAAGGCAGAGGCAAGAGGATCAAGGAACTCAACTTTGTGAGTTCAAGGCCTGCCAGGACCACACATCAATTTCCAGGCCAGCCAGAAAAAAGGAGACCCTGTCTTCAAAGGAAAAAAATTCTACTCTAATTAATATGTGAAGTGAATTTATTAAGGAATAGACCTGATAATGAACATGAGTCAGTCCTGTGAAGTATCAACTTTTGCATCTTTACAATGACAAATAGAAATAAGAGTAATGTATTGACCTTTCCTGGAACTCGCTTTGTAAACCAGGCTGGTCTCAAACTCACAGAGATCCGCCTGGCTCTGCCTCCCGAGTGCTGGGATTAAAGGCGTGTGCCCCCACCGCCCAGCTCAAAAATTAAAATTTTAATAAAATCAAATATCAAGAGAGGTCAAATAGATGTAAAACAATATAATAGAAGAAAAAGCAAATAAACTAGTTAAGAAAATAATTAAAAAATGGAAAAAAATCCCTTTTTAAGGAACAAATACACAGAATATATATAAAACTACCAAGGATATGGTGCTCCTAACATATAAAAGAAATGGAAATTAAATACAAATGAAAATAAATTAAATACAAAAGAATACATACAATAGTAGGCAGATATTAACTATGAAAGAGACTAGGCTAATAGGTGTTTATTCAAAGTCATAATCACAGTGAGAGATCGCATCTTTACCTCAGTTTATAACTGTTACAGTCAATATGAAAACTAAAGCAATTAGGACATCGTGAGCTCGAAAACTAGAATCAAATATAGAAAAAAAACATTTTAGGCAATCAGGGAGTAATTAATAAAACTCACACACAAGTTTCTGCCATTTCAAGGGAATAATATCCATCCATGGACTTACATACTCCAGTACAGTATCTGGATCAGAATGCATCTGTGTGTCCTAGCACTTCCTAAGGGTGGAGTTTAGGGTTGCTGGAATGACTCCTGCCAGGCTAGCTCTAGCTTTTCAGGGTCTCAGAGTAGTGGAGTCTTCCAGCATGGTCCACAGTTCCTGACTAGAAATGTAATAGCAACATCACACACTCTCCTCTGCTCAATGCCCTGGGAAGGGTCCAAGAAATGCTTGTCTCCTTGACCTTTATTTCAACAGGAGCATCAAGTAGGGATCTGCTGCTGCCTGTCATAAATGAAAATCCAGATAGCTACCAAGTAGTCTACACTTTTGGTGCCCAAAGAATAAGTCTGTGCTCAAAAATACACGGGTGGCAGGTGGATAAGAATAGGTCCAGGCAGCAACCCTGAAATTCTGTTAGAGAGTTTGGAAACCTTCTTGTCTTTGCGGTTGATGTGATCTTCACATCGCCAACAATGGCTGTTCTGAGGGTGCCTACACAAATCATAAAATAGAGCTTGTAATTAATTTTTATTTTGATATGAAAACTTCGTATATACTCATCAGCTTTATCGCTCATTAGCGAGGCAAAAAGTGAAAACTGGTGATTTTGTTCTATTTAATTTTAACTGCTGTGAAATTTTGAGTGGTTATTTTTCTGTTTTAAAATTTGTTACCATCTCTTTGTATTAATAAAGTATGTTTTCAGTGTGTTTAAAGAGGTTATCCTTTAAAAAGAAATCTTGGTTGCCATTAAGTGTCCATAGAACTAATATGTAGATTCAACTGTCCCTTGAAAACTTCACTAATCTAAAACATTTATTAGATGAGCAAATACTGCAAACACACACACACACACACACACACACACACACGTGTGTGTATAAATACACCCCATATTCTTGAAGATTACCCCATTATGTCATAGAAATAGTTCTATGTCCAGAGTCATCATACATAAAAATTGGAAAGAGCATAATAACACTGTTATGAAATGTGTCACTTTAGGACAATAATCTGTTCAAAATCATACAAGCTATCTTCTTTTTTTCTTTTTAAAGATTTATTTATTTATTATATATACAGTGAGTGTTCAGCCTGCAGACTAGAAGAGGGCACCAGATCTCATTGTAGTTGGTTGTGAGCCACCATGTGGTTGCTGGGAATTGAACTCAGGACCTCTGGAAGAACAGCCAGTGCTCTTAACCTCTGAGCCATCTCTCCAGCCCCATAAGCTATCTTCTTGGTTACTGATAATTATGTTTCTACCTGCATGAGAACAGATAAACCATTGGAAGGACTTTCTCGTCTAATGTGTCACTGTAGGCAGAAAACCTACAACAGGGTCACACATCTATTAAGTGGAAATCTCAATTTTCTGTGGGGGAAGGGGTTGGCTACAGTTCTACACAATCAGTCTGCTTCTCCTGGACTGTTTTCCTGACTACCATTAACCAGTCATTCATCTTCCTTTAGAAAATGCAGAATTCTACTAATGATGGACCACTATTCTACTGCTTCTATGATTAGTCTATGATTACAGGCCCTCACTATTTTCTATATTGGCCCTCTAGGGATGCTTCAAAAGGATCCCCAATATTTTACTACTTATCGAGGGTTTTATTTGTGTTCCCTGTTTTGATATTAATTCCTCAAAATGTACATTCTTTGTTTTTCCCAGTCCATTTGGGATTTTCTTGCTTATTTTATTTGAGATTCCATTGTCAATATCTTTGATTACACACTTTATTTTAACTCTGTCATTGCTACTTGTTTGTAATAGATGCCATGTATTCTGGCTTGTTTCTAAGCACACACTGTCACAGTGTATGATTTATAACATGGCATGGGAATATACATCATGAGATCTTAAGATTTACGTTTATATGTGTGTGTCTGTGTGTCCATATGTGCACAATGTGTGTGGAGGTGACCACAGAATTCAGAAGATGGCTCAAATCCACTGCAACTAGAATTACAGACAGTTGTGAACTGCCATGTGGGTGCTGAGATCCGAACCTGGGTTCTCTACAAGAGCAGAAAGAGCTCCTAACTACTGAACGATCTTTCCAGCTCCATGAAATTCTAAATCAATATGACTATTTTGTGTCATATCTCCTTATGGATGATCTACACCAGCAATTTAAGAAATTAAAAGAATTTTAAAATTTAAGTAGCATATTCCTTTTCAGTTACTAAAAGTAATTTATATCAGATAAATCTGTCCAAAGATAAAAGCTATATACTCTGGATAAAATATTCAACTAGAACTATCAAAGTACTGTAGAGCAAACAAAACTAGAGAAATCTGTTTTGGCGTTCAGAGTCTCTGTTAAGGTGTAATTCTAATAGGTTGGCCTTTATATGTTACTTGGCATTTTCCACTTGCAGATTTTTATTTATATTCTTTCTTTGTTCTGTGTGTCTAGTGTTTTGATTATTATGTAGTGAGGGAACTTTCTTTTCTGGTCCAATCTATTTGATGTATGCGTCTCACACCTGTATAGGCATGTCCTTCTTTCGGAAAATTTTCTTCTATGATTTTATTAAAAATATTTTCTGGGCCTTTGAAATAATATTCTTCTTCTATTGCTATTATTCTTAGGTTTTGGTCTCTTTCACAGTTCCCCAGATTTCTTGGATGTTTTGTGTCAGGAATTTTTCAGATTTAACATTTTCTTTGACCAATGTACATCTTTTTTCTATCGAATCTTCACCGTATGAGAGTCTCTCTTCCATCTCTTGTATTCTGTTGGTGGTGCTTGCATCTGTAGTTCCTGTTTGCTAACTGTGGTAGTTTGAACGTGTTTGTTCCCCATAAACTCATAGGGAGTGTCATTATTAGGAGGGGTGGCCTTGTTGGAGGAAATGTGGTTTTGTTGCAGGAGGCTGGATGACACACGTCTTTAATCCAGACTTTGAGGCTGGAGGGCATACCTTTAATCTGGGTCACACCTTCCTTTGGAAGTGTGTCATTGTGGGGACAGGCTTTTAGGTCTTTTTCTCAAGCTTCCTTCAGTGTAACAGTCAGTCCATTTCCTGTTGCCTGCAAGATGTAGGACCCTCAGCTATTTCTTCAGCATCTTGCCTGCCTGCACGCTGCTATGCTCCCCGCCATGATGGACTGAACTTCTGAACTGTAAGTGAGCCAAAACAATTAAATGTTTCCTTTATGAAAGCTGCCATAGTCATGGTGTCTATTTACAGCAATAATAACCCTAATTGAGACACTTACCTAGAATTCCCATTTCCAGAATTCCATCACTTTGTGTTTTCTTTATTGTTAGTATTTCCATTTTCAGGTCTTGAACAATTTTGTTTCCTTCAACTGTGTGTTTTTTTCTAGGTTTTCTTTAAGGGATTTATTAATCTCCTCCAAGTGTTTGTTTGTTTTTTCCTGGATTTCATTAAGGGGTTTATTCATTTCCTCTCTAAGAACCTCTGTCATCTTCTCTGATGGTGACATATTGCCCTGGCTAGTCTTGATTGTGTTCTTATACTGGCATCTAGACATCTGTGTTTGTAAGTCTAGGTGCTGATTTCTGAGTTTGTCTTTGTTAGATGAGTGTTTACTTCCTTGTTTTCTGTTTCCTCTTTGGTCTTCTGGTCTTTGTGGCCTGGATTTCTGGCAGCTGGTGTGAACTAGCAGGGAGTCTCCATCCAAGTTAGGGGATGGACTTCTGGCAGCTAGCATGGCCTTTGGTCCAGCATGGGGTCTCCTCCTGAGTTAGGAGGTGGGACATGGTGATGAGGAGGTGAGTTGGGATTGGGGATAGTGTTGGGGGGCCATTGAGAAAGTAGAGGAAGTCCCAGGGTGGGCTGCCTATCTGAAGTTCTGGCAGCTGGTGGGGTCTCTAGTCTAGCAGAGTGCCTAATTTCACCTATCTGTTCTGATTGGCATGGTCTGCAGTTGTTCTTCTGCACTTACCTTGCCTGCATCTGAGCAACTGCTACCCATTGTTTGAAACTAAAGTGAGTTCCCCTGAAATCCCCAAGTCTTACTCACTGTAATCTCCAACCCCTTGTAAGGTGACTGTCTTTGGTAACAGGGCATTGAGAGAGGAAATTAAGTTGAACATTAGGGAGGGCCTAAATATATCCCGCTCATATTCTTTTAAGAAGAGATTAAGGCATGGAGGATGGAGAGCTGACATAAGGAAATGCCAAGAGGTCAGCTATCGCATGCCAAGGAGAAACATTCAGAAGAAATGAAACCAGACAACACATTAGTGTTGGACCTTTCGGTATCCATAACAATGCACTCTAAATGTGGGTGGTACTGGGGTTGGAGACCAAATTGAAAAAGAAATCTAAGGACAAGCATCCATCGTTCTCTGCTTCCTGACTGTTGAACTCAGGCTATGCCCTGCTCTGAGTTTCTCCATATTGTATAAAACTGTGATTTTTTTCAGGCTGTGTCTTCCTCCAGGAGACTTCACTTTACAAGCAGCTTTTCACTCCATTTTTAAGGAGAGGGATAAGCGCAGTTGCTGGTGGGACCCAGAATTGACATGGTGTGTGAACAGAAATGGAAGCATCCTATGAGTTCACTGGGATAAACTGAGACTGTAGGGGCATGTGTGTGTATTAAAAGCTTATTGAAGAATATAGCAGGCATGCCAGCCTGAGGATACATACATACATACATACATACATGCATACATACATACATACATACATATCCACCTTGCCCAAGCTACTAAAGTAGTTAGATTATATGATAAATTGCTGCCATTGAAACAACTAAGCCTGGTGAATTTATTCTTATTAAATAGTTCCTGACATTTCAGAAAGACAAATGTGTTTGTCTGTGCACCTGGTATAATGGCCTCATGAGAGACTGTGGATGCGGTGTCCAGCCAGGTCCTACTGTTGCTGCCTGCCATGATGAACTGTATACCCTGGAACCATGAGCCAAATGAATACATCCTTCACCAAATCTATTTAATGCACTACTTCCTCTCTCCTTGATGCACTGGAGAAGGCATTTCCCTGTGCTTGCCCATTTCTGGAGGTGGCCCACATATCTTAACACACAGTTTCATCCTCCATCTCCTAATCCATCACTGCAGAGCTGCGTCCTTTTCACACTTTATCAGTCTCTATATCTATGATCCTATGAAGACATGGAACCCACCCAGGTAATCCAACTTAATCTCTCTCATTTCAAGACAACTCATTAGAAACTATTTTTTCCTGTAATCCTTACTTCCCGTTACCATGTCATCTCAGCTATTCATAGTAATGTGGATCATTACTCCAACTCCACCTACCAGAGTTCCACATCCTCAGCTTTTACCTACAAGGTGGATGGATTCTTCATTCTGCAAACCTACTCCCTACCCTGTCTTTTACAAAACACCTGAATAAGGGGATATTACCTCTAAAGACTAATTAGAAATTTCAAATCTTTAGCTTAATAGCTTGATTTGAAAAATAGTACTTAACATAAGAATAAAACCTCAGAGTGGCTAAAATAGAATGACTGGGGTTTTCTCCTTTGAAGAGAGGGAGTATAAAAGAGTCAAAATTAGAAGAGAGGATGGGAAGAATGCAGATGGTCAAGATATACAAGTTTCACCAGATCTTTACAAACAAAAATAATACTGTCCATTCAGCTCATTTCTGAAACTGAAGTTTGTCCCATTGACAAAGTGTGCTCTGTCTGTGAAGACCTGTTATGGATAGCATTGCTGTAGAAAAAAAAGAGACCAGTGGCTGTGTGTACTTCTAGAAGACATCATGAAAGAAATTAAAAACTATAGGCTGCAAAGCTGGGATAATAATTCCATAGGAAGGTCTGAAAAACCCCAGCTAAGAAGCTAAGACTACATCATGAGTCTGCCCTCCTTCCCCTCAAATTGCATTATTTTGTAAGCATACCTGTTTTCCCTAGCATTCCAAAGGCCCTCTTTCCATTTGTGGGTTCTTTGTCTTAGAAACATCATTTTTCCATCATTTTTATCCAGAAGGATTGGGTTGTTCATTGAGTAAGCCATGTGGGAAAAAAGAGAAGTCAAGGAAGGAAGGAAGGAAGGAAGGGAGGGAGGGAGGGAGGGAGGGAGGAAGGAAGGAAGAAAGAAAGGAAGGAAGGAAGGAAGGAAGGAAGGAAGGAAGGAAATAAGTGGAAGGAAAGAATGGTGGGGGGAGAATGTTTGTAGGTACAAATCAGAACTAAAATGGAAAATAGCTTCACAGGGCAATATGTCCAGGATGACATGAAAGGGAACAGACACCAATTTTGGCCAGGTTATGAACTTCAAAAGTATTTTTAGAGCTATTGGTTAGATTTCCCATTCTGAAATGAATAGTCATTCCTGTGGTGTTCAATGGTGCTGTTCAGGACAGGGATGTTCAAAGCAATCCGTTTCCTGAACTGTTTGCCAAATTAAAATCATGTTGGTGTCTGACACCTCGTTTTTCAAGAAGTTTGGAAATGATATGTAGTGAGAGGAGACTAGTCTCCAAGTTAGAGGGAGTTCACAGCTCTGGAGGGAGCGAATAGAAGCCAACTGCCCCCACCCAAGGAGGAAATGCTTCCCAACACCTACATATTAAAAAAAAGTAAGTTGTGTTTTATGTGTTTAAAACCAAAAGCAGCTTGGAAAACTGTCAGCTAGTGCACTACACCTTCTTTTCTCACAATACTTTCTCTGATTTCCCTGGATTTAATTCCTCCCTTCAATATCCAACTCTCTGTTTATCCTGAGTCAGGGCAGTCATTCCCTTAATAAAAGCCCTGGAGAAGATGCTCGGCCAGCATTTCAAAGACCTCCACGGAAATTAGTCACAGGCATAGGGAAAGCTTTGCTTCTAATTCAACAGAGACCTCCATATGAAACTCTAGAGGGCCTGTCCTATGGACTAGAGATTGGAATATCATATAGAATCTTAATCAATGTCCTCTTTTAAGCCTATATGGAGACCTAGTGTTAAATGACCAAAAAGTAAAGATTATGGACAAGGTATTAAGATGACAATCTGATACATTCATAAAAGAGTCAGGGTGGGTTTTTTTTCTAGATTTGTTGTTGTTATTTTTTGAAATTATGTGCTTGTTTGTATGCATGTTTACATGAGTGTGGTGCCCACATAGCTGGAGTGACAGATAGTCATGAGCCATCAGCTGTGGGTGCTGGGAGTTGAACTCAGGTCCTCTGGAAAAGCAGCATGTGCTCTTAATCATTGAGCCATCTTTACAGCTCCTCCTTCTCTCCCCAACCCTTTCTTCTCTTTTTCACAAGAATGAGTGGCCATTTTTCTTATCTGTATGTGTTGGGTTTTTTTTTTTTTTTTACTCTTTTGGAGAGCCCACTACCCAACTCCCAAATTAATCACTCAAGGAGGCTTATTCTGAATTATAAATGTCTGGCCTTAGCTTGGCTTGTTTCTTGTCAGCTTTTCTTAACTTCAGACTAAACTATTCCATCTACCTTTTGCCTCTGGGCTTTTTACTTTCTTAATTCTGTAATCTTACTTTTGCTGTTACTCCACAGCTGGTTGAGTAGCTGGGTGGCTGGCCCCTGGAGTCCTCCTCCTTCTCTGGTTACTTCTTCTTTTCCTCCTTGATTTCTTCTTCTATTTATCCTCTCTACCTGCCAGCCCTTACCTATTTCTCTCTCCTGTCTTACTATTGGCCATCCATTTCTTTATTAGGCCATCAGGTGTTTTAGACAGGCACAGGAGTACAGACTCATAGAGTTAAACAAATGCAACATAAACGAAAGTAACACACCTTCAAATAATATGATACAACATCTGTAAATCTTTATTATCTTTGTAGACAAGGTGTCATTATATATACCAGGATGGTGTAGAATTTATGACCCTCCTGCTTTATCTTCCCCAAGGCAAAGCTTACAGATTTGAGCCACCACATACAGCACATAAAAATTACATTTTTAAAGTGTGGTTTATACGCACTGTTCATGGCCTCACTCTCTTTATACGGTAAGGACAGAAGTCCCACTGGAAACCTGAGACTCTCCTCTGACCACATGGCAAACAAATGGTTCCCTCTCAGATGCTTGCTTGTGCTAAGAAGACTTTGGCAGCTCCTGTTCACAAGTCAACATATTTTACAGACAAATGAATTCATCATGGTCTCATAATTATTGTTTAAGAGCCTGTGTTGCAAAATATCACTGCTCCTCCTAATCCTTGCTGGACACTAGACTTGGTTTGTAAGATATAAAAATTGGATTGGACAGTACAATTTAAGATGATCCATATGTCCTCTGATGAGAAGACAGGATTAAGTTTCTGATTTTGTTTAACTTAGGCTGTTTTCTGATTCTTCACTCTATTTTAAGAATCTAGGTTGAAGTTCAGGAACAAACTCTCCCATCTCTTCCCTTCTTCTCTCCTGTCCCCAAAAGTTTAACTTAAATGGTGACAGCACATGATGTAAGGTGGTGGAGACCAATATTGTGGTAAGTCAACTGACATTAAGACAGAAAAATACTAAGTGAATAAGACTTACCGAGAACCCAAGAGACGCTTATGTAAACCACACATGTATTGTCTACTACTAAATACATTCTTTTGCCTCATGGAGAATTTAAACCAAGTCCCTCTCAATGTGCAAATATGATTCTAAATGCAGATATTTCTACAGGTTTCCATCTATTCAACTACCAAATTGGTCTTACTTCCTAATATTTTTCACATTGATCCACCTGCCCCCAATTTTGCTTCTGCTGTGCAAGCCAAGCCTATATTGTCACCTTCACCACAGCAGCCAACCCTCACTGCACTCTGTGCTTCCAACTTTGTACTTTTGAACTGTTTTACATGGTATGCCTTAGAGTCCATCATGTCACTCTTTATAAGTATTGATTCTTTTAGAACAATTCTGGTACTTCACTGTGTCTAGTAAACAGATGTCAAAGTTTAACATAATTCATGTAGCTCTCCATGAACTCAGTTCCCATTTCTTCAAGCTCATTCCTTGACAAGTTTTCCACTCACTCCATGGCTTAGCAATAGAACTTCCTGGAACGGTCTATCTATAGATCGTTCTGTACCTTCTGTCACTTCTACATTTCTTGTCTTCTGGGTGGTTGCTCTTTATCCTTCAGGCTCAGTCAGATATCCTTATTTAAGAAAGGCCTCTTTGAGCCAGGCTGTGGTGGCGCATGCTTTTAATCCCAGTACTCAGGAGGCAGAGCCAGGCAGATCTCTGTGTGTTCAAGGCCAGCTTGGTCTACAGAGTGAGATCCAGGACAGGCACCAAAACTATAGAGAGAAACCCTGTCAAAAAAACAAAACAAAACAAACAAAACAAAACAAAACAACAAAACAAAACAAAACAAAAAAAACCAAAAACCAAAAATCAAAAAACAACAACAAAAGAAGAAAGGACTCTTTGGCCATTAGGTTAAGTTGGGCTTCATAAGCCCTAGCACCCAGCATTTTCTTTATACCTTCAACGTATATTAAAAACCCAACCAGACTATGAGTTCTATGGACAAAAGCTTGAAATTGGAGTGTCTGACATAGATGGTTCTCAGTAAATATGTGTTGAATGAATGGCCATGAGCTCCAGGACAATTACATTGAAGACAAAGGTCACAGAAGTCTAAAGTGAAGTGGTATGCCTCAGTCCTACAACTCTGACCAGATTGTTGGTTCTTTGTTCCTTCAAGACCAATGAGTTCATGACACACAATGTGATCAGAAGCTCATGAAAGAAACTGATTAATAATAAAATGGTTAAATCCTTTAAACAACTCAGCGGTGAAATATATAGAGAAAGCAACTCATTATTATCTCCCAGACTTACTGAAAAACAGGCATGAGTGGTCACTTATCTGATTCGTAATGAATTTTATTGGATCCAAAAGAGATTTAAAGCAGATATTATATAATAAAATCTAAAAAAATCTCGATGAGCTTACACATTTTATCATAAAATATTTTTAGAAAAATTCAAGATTGCAGGACAGCCAAGAGGCTAGTTTGCTAGGGAGCTCACCCCAGCCTAGTGACCTGACTTCCGTCTCGAGGAGCCACATGGTGGTGGAAGAGAGCTGAGTCCCCAAAGTTGTCCTTTGACCTCTACACATTTGCTATGACATGCACATCCATATGCATGTGAGTATGTGCTTGCACATGCGCATACACACACACACACACATGCACACATACATACACATACACACACACATACACACACATAAACACACACACATACACACGCATAAACACACACACATACACACACGCATATACATACACGCATATACACACACATACACATAAACACACACACATACACACACATGCATACACACACATACACACACATACACACATACACACACACATAAACACACATACACACACACATAAACACATACCCCCCACACACACATACACACACATACACTCATACACACATACACACACACATATACACTCACACATAGACACACATACATACACACATACACACACACATACACACACATACACACACATACACACACATACACACATACACATATACACACATACACATATACACATATACACATACACACACATACACACACACATACACACACATACCCACATACACACACCACACATACACATATACACACACACATATATACACACACACATACACACATACGTACACACATACACACACATATACACACACACATAAACACACACACTTACACACATACATACAGACACATACATACACATAAATACACACACACACACACACACATAAACACATACACACATGCACACATACACACACACAAAGAGTCATAAGCAAAGAAAAACCAAACATCTTAAAATTTACAGTGGGAAATTTTGACCTCAGATATTTCGATATGGCAGAAATAACAGCAAATGAGAAAATTCTAAGTGGAAGAAACTGTATTTGATAAAGTTTAATGTGGGTGTTTTAAATGTCAAAATGTACAATCGATGCCACTGGAAACAAGTTTGTAAGACTATGTTGTTTGTGTTGCTTTCCATCATGGTGGTACTACTCAGCGCCTTCTTCTCTTCAACAATCTTCCTCTCCCAGTGCAAGCTTCCTGTGGCCCTTCATGCTCATTTGTGGGGAGTGGCACACCATTTCTCTAACAAGCCTTTTAAACAATAAAATGGGATGATAATGAAAAAAAAAGATAATGTTGTGTGACCTTTCCTGGGGAACATGAGCAAATGTCCATTCATCCCAGATAGGACGGACTTAGGAAGTAATTCCACCCAAGGATGGGTGAATGAACCAGTGAGTTCTTGACTTATTTCAAGGATCCTGGATGACTCAAGGGCAGCTGCGTCACCAAAAAGCTCCTCCCAACATTGATGACAAGTCACCAAAGTTGCTTCCCTTGACACTTCACAGGAAGCTGTGCTGGCTGGCAAGTCTCTTTTCTGAAGTAATTACTACCTGGTGTCTAACACAGGGGAGGGAACTTAAGGATCTCAAAAGTTTCTGAGCTTAATGAGCCTAGTATGCAACGTGAGTCTCTCCTTCCCCAGAAGGGAGCATTTCAAGTCAAATGAAATAGCTCCAAAGCAGACAAAAAAGGGGAAAAGATGAAAATTCAAGAGTTTGTTCTTGACAGAAAACAGAGCACTGAAGTAAGTTAGCATAAGTGACTTGCATCTGAATATTTTGACAAGATGTATTACTAAGCATATATAACCATAAATATAATTGTACATGTTCATGTGGTTAATGTATTAATATCTTTGAAGCAGAGAATAGTATCAGATAGGCCAATAGAATAGGATGGAAATCTTCTGTGATGTAAGTTTTGTCCTTTATGATCAGTTTCGCAAGCTTGTAGGGATGTCAAATGAGAATCAAAGAAGTGTTTGGTAAGCCTTTATTTACTTATTTATTTATTTTTTTACAATTTTCTGTCATGGTCCTGACTTAGAAAAGCCTCTGGACTTCCTGTTCGAAGCCTCTGTGTCTTTCTCAGGTGATATCTATAGTCTTGGAACTACAGGTGTCCCAAGAAGAAAAACTCCTTTTAGTCAGAAATGTCCCTTTGCTTGCTTTCTGTCCTCAGACAGGTCAAATCAATCACAATTCAGACTTCATTATTGACATTTCTGGAAATCCAAATGAAAGGTCACACCCCAAACAATCAAGCTTTCATTTATGTAATGGAACCATGACATGGCACAGGAAAATGGACAAGATGCCATCTTTCAGACAGACCAGACTGCAGAATCTGCAGGGGCTGGCAATCAAGTTCACTGAAATTACAGCAGTGAGGAGCACCTGCTTGCTCATGAGATGTGCAGAGAGATAAACGTTAGCCTAGCTCTGAGCACAACTGGTTTTGTTAACACACTTGGAATCCCTAACATAGAACGCAGTTGACAGACCCCAATGGTCACACAGTGTTACAGAAGCACCGAAGCCAAAATCCATACCAATACCAAGATTCCCGTGGTCTATAAAAAGTCAGTTGATTTATCATAAGAATACATTGAGGGTGGGGATCAGAATGACAGAAGGAACTGTGTTCAATCAAGAGGAAATGGAGACAATTATACTTATGTATTTTTATAGAGAAAGGGAAGAGGCTATTTAGAGCCTTTTGGTAAACATCAGATCCACAAAGCACATGACTGTTTCTCTCTGAGGATATTGTAAAATTTCAAAGGAGGAATGAGTCACTAAGAGGAACTTGGTCTGTCCAACAGGTCCCTGATCAGATACTGGGGCCAAAGGGATGTGCGAGATTTTCATTGCCTTGTTTACAAATCAAGACCCTGAAGTCCAGTTAGGTTGTTTCATGTGCTGATGCCATGCATCCAGCAAAATTTACCTTTTATTTCTCTTTTTTGATACACAAAAGCTCATTACCCAAAGCTATTGTAACGTGTCTTAAAAAGTCTATCAGAGAGAAAGAGCAGGAATCTTAATGAAAGATTACATGAAAATGATAATGACAACACAATGGTTTCCAGTTATTACATGTTGTGATGTACAAGATGCTATGTCCTGCGATGTATTTCTATCACCACACTTACTGTCTTATAGACTTAATAGTTAAGTCTAATTGTCCAGATCCCAAATATATAATTGGAGCTTAGGAATCAAGTACATTTCCCATTTAATTCAATACAGAAATGCAAATATAAATAATTCTATTTTGAAAGATACAAACCTGGTAAAAATAAGTGGCACGGGGAAAATAGAAGAAAACTCTTTAAGCCAAAAACAAAAACAAAAAAGGAGTAGGGGTAAGATTTATCTAGGAGATAGCTGATGCTTAAAAAGAGACGACAAACCATAAAGCATAAAATCTCTAGGTCAATGGTCTCTCAGAGGATCAGTTTCTCTTCCTCATTGCAAAAAAAGTAACGTGATCATTCAGACTTGAATCCTTCCCTCAAGAAACTCATTCAAGCAACTACACTAATAAAAAGAGGTGGAAGTAAAACTATAAGTTGAAGGAGGCAGATATTTTTGTTGAACTTGGCAGGATAGGATCTGTAGGGCTGGAAGAGTGTAGACAACCCTAGATGTGGCCTTTCAGCATAGCTTTAGGAACAAGGGTCCCCATGGCCTCCTAGGAATGAAGCACAGTTTCTGCCAGTTGATAGAACTTTGCAAGAAAAGTAGACAATAGATCTTTAGGGAAAATACTGAAGCAGAAAAAGTTAGTTCAGCTTAACCAAAGAGAAGCACATTGAGAGTAAAGAGAAAGACAGCAGAAACCCTGAGTAAGGGCAATTCCGTTCCAGCTCAGGCATGTGGAGATAGGTCCTGGGGAGAACTGATGACTTGCTGAATACAGAGTCTGAATTAAAGAGCCAGGATGACTCGCCTTGGGATGAGAGGAAAGGCAAATAGAAATGAAGAACTCAGGAAGAAGAGCATGTGTGGTAGGTTGAACACCAGCTCCTGGAAGAGGCTTCTTGAGCATCAGTGTGAATCACAATTATCCAACAGAAGATCCAGGCTTCTCCTACCTCCTCTGTATTAGAAACCCCATGTCTCACAAATCCCCAGATGATTCTGACGTTGCTGCAGCAGAAACCTCACTCTGTGAGTCACTCTCCTGGGAGGGTGCTTAGATTGTCGTGGCTAGACAAAGACGACCTAGTGAAAGTGGCTGGAAAGTTCATAAGAGCCATGAACAAGTGGCAAGGTTATTAAGAAAGCTACCCGATGTCTTCCTAGACAGCTGATCTGACAACTCATCTTTACATTGTCAAACATTTTCTGTACTCCAAGTGCAGACTACCATCCTAGGATGAAGAACAAATGTTTTCAAGTTATTTCCAAACTGTTCTGGAAGGCACTACCTAATAGAAATGTAATGCAAACCACAGTCTAATTTTTTTTTATTTTTAAGCACATTCATTCAACACTAAAGAAAGGGTGAAAGGAAATATAACATTATATGCAAAATGCATTCATTTAAAAATTAATAGAGATAAGAAATTGTTTTAAAGGTGTTTGTACTTAAGGCCCATTTCAATTTGGACTTGTGACACTCAATAGCTACACACAGGAACTAGCTATTATATCACATAAGGAAAATCTAGAATTATATCATTGATATGCACAGGCACTTTACAGACTGGTCTATCGCCCCAGCCTCCAGAGACACATAATTGAAATTTTAATTGCAGAATTAAATCCATCTGTGGCTTAACAGCAACATTTAAGAAACTGAGGTTAGCAAAATGGCTCAGTGGGTAAACATACCTGTCATCAATTCTGATAATCTAAATTCTATCCCAGGCACCCATAAAGAAGAAGGATAGGACCAACTCCAAAGGTTGTCCTCTGATTTGCATATGCGTGCCATCACAATGTTCTCACACACACAAACACACACACACACACACACACAAAACCAAACAAATAAATAAATAAGCAATAAAAACTTAAACAAAAGAACCAAACCACCCTTACAGGTTATTAACTATAAAGGTTAATTGGGGTGCACTTTGACTCTACTAGTAATGTATCATTTCTGAATATGTCTATGAAAATGTGTCTGGAAGAGATTGACATTTATATTAGTAGACTAAGTAAAGAAGATCCACTGTTGCCCAATATGAGGTGTGAGTACCGTCCAATGCATTAAAGGATTCAGCAGAACAAAAAGACAGAGGAAAGATTCTCATATATCCTCTCACTCTCCCTGTGTTCAAAGGAAAAGACGGTAATTGAACACAGATATCAAAATATCATCACACTGGAGGTTAAGCCTTCAACACAGGAAGGAAGAGCACAAACATTCAGTCTGTAACACTTTTTTACAATGTCACACATTTGCATACCATTTCATACCACTTCTCCCTGTTCTAACTCTTCCTGTGCTCCCAACCACCTCATCTTAAACTCATGACCTCTTCTATGTCTGTTTTTGTTATAGATATGTACATATGTGCATACATGTGTGGATATGTGATATATATGTACATATATATATTCTTTATTTCCAGGTTTTTAGGATTGACCCTTAGGATTGGAGTTTCATCTCTGAAAAAAAAAAAACTGCTTTCTCTTCCCTCAGCAGACATTGACTGTCTATAGCTCTTCATCCAAGGGTGGAGGTTTGTGAACTGTTCTTCCATCCATGTCGGCATGGGACTGGTCCTGTCTTTGCAGGTCTTGGGCAGGCAATCATGCTGTTGAGATTTAATAGGAGCAATTTTCCTATCCTGTTTATAAGAATCTGTCTTACAGCAACCATACTGATCCCCTGGCTCCTACATTCCCTCTACCCCTTCTGTGATGTCCCCTAAGCCTTTGGTGTAGGAGTCCTGTTACAGATGTTCCATTTTGGGCGAGGCACATGAAAGTTGATGTTTTCTGTAGTTTTACCAGGTCTTTAGTACTCTCCATCTGTTTCAAAAAGACTTTTTTTTTTTTAGCGAACTGTGAGAGTTGCTCTTATCTATGGGTACAAGAATGAGTATTTAGAAGGTAATTAGAAACTATATCACGTTAGTTATATGGCAGTAGTAGGCTCTCCTTAGGGACCTACAACTTCTTCATCTACAGATTCTCAGCTAGATCAGCTAGATATACAGTCCCAGATGTGAGTTCCCTCCAACTGAGCAGCCTTTGGGTATAATCAGAGAGCTGTTGGTTGCCCCCAAGATACAGGTGCTACTAGTGTACCAGAAGGGATATCATTCTCAACCTTTCGTTATGGTTTTACAACTAGGTAAGACTGTTAATATTTTTTTTTTCCTTAGAAGCTTGCATGGAACTTTCTGACACTGTGAGAACTAGCCTTCAAGGAGGAAGCTTCCAGGTCAGTACCAGCTTGAGTTCTCCAAATCCTGTGACTAAACTATAGGCTGTCTTCATCAATATGGATTTACACTGGTGTTCTGGCAAGCAACCAAAGGCAATAGAAATAGCACATTGTCTGGGCATCTCTTGGAAAGCCCTGCTTTACCAATGACTCATATGGAGGTATCCCCTGCCTGGTACTGGGGTTTTTTCAGATAATCTATGGCTCCTAAAGGGAGCATCATCCTGTATGTAGTATAACTGCATTAAACATGTATATAATGTACATTTAAGTAGTCTTATAAATAATGGGTTTCCCTATAGCTAGTGACATTAATATATTTATAATGTCTATATAACATATAGAATTTTCAGGTTATGATAACACATATAATGAATTAAATTCTAACACTGTGATATAGTATATGTATAATATAACATATATGATATAGTATATGGTGTTATGATATTTAGAAAACTAGAAGAAAACACTTTTGAATAAATGATAGGTTGAACTATTTCACATTTTGCCGGCTGGCCTAAAGCTTGGAGCTGCTGCTTCTGCTTACCCTGCTGGGAGAAGAGTTCAGGAGAACACAACAATTGAGGGAACTACAGGGCCATAGTACTGTCCAGAAGGTTGCAAGCCCAAGAGTTGAGCTTAGTGAGCCTCAGGGTAGCCAACAGCAAGGGCAGGGAGCAGATCCTGCTCCCAGATACCCTGCCTAGCTGCAAGATCACCCTGACTCTGGGCAACAGCGGGATACCAGAGATAAGTATCAGGAACGGTCCATTGTTTATACTGTATCAGAAACTAGAAACCTTGAACCAGACCAATGACTCACTGCAATGAGTATTTGCATCTAACACTCTTTGGAAATTAAAAAAAAAAAGTGTGTGTAGTGGAAAGAAGTAGAACTAGAGATGCTAAGGTAGTGATGTAAGATGTGGGACAAGGCTGTGGTGGATGGGGAGTATGATGTCCTTGGCTCTGAGCACTGACAGGATGGCTGTCATTTTCTGGACTGGGCCTCCTCAAAAGACCTTCATTGTCTGTGCTGTCCCCAGAAGCCACGTTGGTATCCATGGTCTGTGACACACCCAGGGACATGCTATTTTCAATTGCCCATGTTGAAGCCCCTGTCCAGTGTTGATGCCTGTGGTCCATGTGGATGTCATTGTCTGTGCTACCACTGGAGGCCATGTTGATGTTCATGATCCCTCTTGTCTCCAGAAGCCATGTTGATGCCTGTGGCCTCTACTACTTCCAGAGGCCATGTTAATGTTCTTGGCCCATTTTACTGCTAGAGGACAAATGGATGTCTGTGGTCTGGGTTGTTGCTGGTGGCCAGGTTGATGTCTGTGATCCATCCTTCTGCACAAGACCACATTGATGTCCATGGTCTGTGCTATTGCCAGAGGTCAGGTAGATGTCCATGATCTTTGCTACTCCTGGAATTCATGTTGATGTCTACGGTCCATGCTTCCACCTGAGGCCATGTTGGTGTTCATGGCCAGGGGCTGCATTGATGTCCATGGCAGTATGTTACCACCCTGCTGCCTGAAGCCATGTTGATGTCTGTGGCCTGTACTACTGTTGAGGGCCATTTGGTATCTGTGGTCCATCCTGCAGCAGAAGGCCACGTTGATGTTCATGGTCTGTACTACCATGGCAGACCAAGGCTCGTGCTGATGCTGGAGGCCATGTAGATGTCCATGGTCTGTGCTGTCACCAGAAACCATGTGGAAGTCCATGAAACATGCTTCTGCTGACTATAAAGGGCAAGGAAACTTCTTTTGCAATGGCATTGAGGACTGCAGACTCACAGTTGAGAATGAGAGAGAGAAGGGCTTCTGTGACAACCTCTCCCCCATACCTGCACTCGCACCCCCTAAAAAGAAACAGTCTGGACAGGGAGCCATTAAAAGAACTCTTAAAAAATTATGATAAAGATGTTGAAGTGAAGCTCTTCACAGTTTATGGCCTCTGGCTGGGGTGGGGGCAAGGAAAGGACTCATATTTCTTTAAGGGCCTGGATACTGGGAGTCTGACCATGCTCTAGTGAATATATGGGCAACACAAATAGGGTTTGGTATATATTTTTTCATATTTCTTTTTTGGGAAGGGAGGTCACAGAGGTCATGTGCAGTGGACTAGGAAGTGACTGTGATGAGATGATTATGTGAAATTTCCAAATAATCAAAACAAACATCAGATTATAAAAAAATAAATTGAATGGCAAAAAAGAAATAGTACCCATTTGAATAAAATAATAAATTTACATTTCCCAGAGGCTTGATGAGCTCCAAATACACAAATTATGACAACTGTCAATTAATAGCATGACCAGATTGCTAATGTCTTACTCTGCTAAGGCTACTGAAAGAAGATACCAAAGTCTAAGAGGTTTAAATAAATTCAATTTTCTTTTGGAAATACAATATTTTGGTAGTAGTGGAATAACTGTCTAGTTGGGACTCTTTCCTTGAGCAGCAGACTGCCAGTTTCTGGCCATGTTTTCCAATGGACTATGTTGTATGAATACAGAGCATATAGCCTCTTCTTTCTCTTTTAAAATATGTGTTAGTGGTGAGTCTGCATGTGTATATGGATGTTCCCATGTTTGGGTGTGCACATGTGCATGTATGCACATTTGTGGGTAGGGGTAAGGCTGACGTCAGGGGGTTTTCCTCATTAGCTCTCTATTTTATTCACTGGGGTAGAGCTCTCAGTTGAATGCAAGGCTTGTTGATAAAGCTAGGCTGGCTAACCAGCTTGCCTCATCAATTGCCTGTCTCCACTCCCCCAGCACTGGGATTACAGACATCAAAATCCCACTTGGTACTTACAGGGGTTCTGCAGATTCCTCAAGCTTGTGCAGCAAATACTTTAGCTACTGAGCTCTCTCCCAAGAGCCCTACTCTTCCTCTTCTCTTAGGAGGGCAACCAATCCTGTCCCATTAGGGGTTAAGGCATCAAGATATGGTTTGGAGAAGCACATTTCAGTGTACAAAACCTAAAAGGCAGTAAGAATAAAAGTATTTTTAAAGCAGTCAAAGAAAAAATACAGGCTTCAAGTAGGAAAGGTAAGATTAAGGATGATTGCAAATACCTTGTAAGACACAATGTAAGAAAGATCTTGGGATATATACATATATATATATATATGACAGTTGTGTTGCTTGGTCTTCTTGTAGGACCCCTAACAGTGGGAGCAGGGACAGTCTCTGACTCTTTTGCTGGCTTTTGGGACCCTATTCCTCATAATGGGTTGCCTTGCCTGGCCTTGATGCAAGAGGAGATGCTTAGTCTTACTGCAACTTCATATGCCATCCCTGGGAGGCCTGATCTTTTCTGCATAGAAACAGAGGAGTGGATGAGGGGGTAGGCAGAGGGAAGGTGGGGAACGGGACTGAGAGGAGAGTAAGAGGAGAAACTGTGGTCGGGATGTAAAAGTAAATAAATAAACATTAAAAAAAGAAAACGGTGAACTGAACTAAATCCTTTCATGAGTAAGTATGGTGTGTGTGTGTGTGTGTGTGTGTGTGTGTGTGTGTGTGTGTGTGTGTGTTTCTGTCACAACCTACTGCCTGACTCACAGAGCAAGGCAATATCTAGATAGTTCCAATTCTCTTTCCCACCTCAAGTTTTGTTACAATTCAAGCAGACAACTCCAGTGCAAACTGTAATAAAAATTGGCTGCAAAATTGTTTTTAATAATTGTCAAAAACCTGGTAGAAGCTGTCTCTCACTACCTGCCTTGAAAGAAACAAACATCACAAAATCCGTTTCTAAAAGTTCAGATATTTCATTTCTACTTCTCATACATAGACAAAGCTCTTCTGACAGCCCACTCCTGCTCTCTGAGACGAACACACACGTATCAGCAATTGGGAGACATGAGCATGACAGGAGTTAATCTCTCCCTTGCACTCCAGTGCAATTTCTTAATGTGTTTTTCATGTTTTGACTTTAATGTCATCAAGATGGTGACTCTCAAAACACCTACTAGAAAAGAAGCTTACAGCCTTCTCTTCGCCATGTCACACCATGGAGTTTTAACTTCTTGTGTCTGGAAACGACCTCTGTTTAAACCGTTAGTCTGAGGAGAGTGCACTCAAGTCTCTATGGTATAAATGTGTTTCAGATGTTTCGTGTGACATGTTAACAATTGAAAAGACACGATTTTAATTCTGCCTATTTAAGCACAGGTATGTGTAGAGTTTCCTTGGTGTCTTGACCTTGCATCAACTAACCATAAAACCAGAATCTCTGCTACTTAAGGTTGTAATAGACCCGAGTGATGGTACACAGGTATCAGGATTAAAATCCATACGCTAACAGTTACGTTGTCTAAATAAAACTTTATTTGTATATATACTCTTAAAAATCTCCAGTCTCCAAATGATAAACAATTATTATTAATTATGATTCTATTCAGTTTCAGTAAATTTAGAATAATTGGTGATTTTCAAATGAAATTGCCATCTTAGACACTCAGGGGGAACAAAGTCAGTATTGGGAGGTTTCCTCCATTTTTTTTCTTCTCTGTTATTAATCTCAAGGTTGACTCAGGTTCCCAGTGATGCTCATACAATGCTCACTCCTGAAAGTGGATATTTTAAGCTTTAGATCCCTCATCCCTTTAACTTCTGAACATGGACCTTCCATGGTGTTGAGACTTTCAGCTGATGTCCATGAAGATGGCCTTTTGACATAATGCCAACACCTGTCACTACACACAGTATCTCAGTCACTGCCTGCAGACAAGATCAGCTTGTCCTCTTGAGCCCCTAGATCAGCTTGTCCTCTTAGTCTCGATCCAAATTCTGTCACTCAGTTTTCTTTACATTTCTCTGTATTTTCTTTAAGTGCTCAGAAACTATCCCTTGCCTTCCTGAAGATCCCCGGACCTTGTGTGTCTTCTTTCCTAGAAATTTCTCTGGCTCTTGGAGCCTTGACTATGCCCACACAATGCTGGCATCTGAGAGTCCCAATCCAAACAGGAAGAAGAGCCCAGACTTTTCTGCTTTCAGACTCCCAACACAGACTGCCTGAGGTTCATACTACTTGGCATCCTTCTTACCTGCAATAGGGCTAGGTGATGAGATATGGTCATCCCCAAAGAGACAAGACAGCATCTCTACCGTGTCTATTATCATCTAATCTGCCTCCCAGACTAAACTCTCTTCTGTCCTTTACAGATACAAAGAAAATATCTTTTGAGCTGGGCTTCATTTTTTTTCTTGTTCTACAGATTATACCATAACCAAATGTTTTTGCTTACCTTAATTCCTATAAAAAAAATTCTGAAGGCCAGAATCCAATGTACATACCATTAGGTTAAAATCAAGACATAAGCTCATCAGCACAGAACTCAAAAGGAATCTTTCCTTGCCTTTCCCACATTCTGGAGCTAGCCATTGCCTCATAGCCTCCTTTACAGTGAAACCTAGAAATATAACACATCTCCCTGTGTTCTCATCTCCAGCCTTCCACCTGCCTTTTCAATGTCTCTGCTCTTTTTTTTTCCTTCTTAGAACACTTTTAATGGGTTAGGGTCCACCTAGTTGGGATAAGCTCCTCATCACCAGATCCTCAATCCTATCTATAAAAATGTTACCACAGATTCCGTAGAACATAATCTGATGCTTCTAGGGGCCATTTAGTCCATTGAAAGTTCCAGTATAACTAAATGGGAAAGAAAATCTTCTCTATAAGTTCTTCTGGAGCCACTGACATGTGTATGGGAAAAGACGAGGCATAATACACATCATATGTAAACATTAAGCTGAAATGGATCATAGATTTAATTGTAAAAGATAAGACTGTATACTTGTTAATATAAGTGTTTTCGTGGTTTTGATGATCTTTGAAGCAGCTATTTATGTTATCTCACTGAAAAGAGATTAAACTAAACATTCTAATTATCTCATCCATTTATTTGAACAAAGAGTATGAATACAAACTAATGTTTTTATACCCACCTTGCTATTCTTGTTTCAGGGAATAAAATCCCTGGCAGAATAAACTTAAAGGAGTAAAGATTTATTTTGACTTACAGTTTGAGGGAACCCAGTCTATCATGTTAGGGAAGGCATGGTGGTTCAGGAAGTAGAAGCAGAGGTAGGGCAGAAAGAAGGTCTGTGCCATAAGTCTCAAGGCCAACCCTCCCTAAGATCCACTTTCTCCAGCTAGACCCCACCCCATAGAGGTTTTAAAACAAAGCAGGAAACAAATACTCAAGCCCCTAAACCTGCAGAAGACATTCATACCCATCCATAGCAATGCCCTCCCTGTTATAATACAAATGTTTTCCAGTCTACAAAATGGATACACAAAATTAAGAAAATAATAACGAAATAAATGAGAGTGTTAAGCAAAGAAATGTTTGTGATGAATTGAGCCACAAAACAGATTAGTAAGCATGACGTATGTTGAGAATGTCAGTTCGACTCAGTTACTTAAAGGATGAAAATAAAACAAAAGCATGCTTGTTTTTAAAAAATAGCATTCTTTCCCCAATAATAAGATATGGATACATACTCCCCAAAGTCTTCATAAAAAGAAAAGTAGATTATAATGAACAATTCCTTAACACCATTCTATAAGTTAGTTTATTAAATACTTCTGAAGCTGAAGAGAGGGCTCAGTGGTTAAGATCACTTGCTGCTCTTGCAGAGCACTGGGGTTTGGTTCCTAACACCCACATATCAGCTCACAACCATCTATAACTCAGATTTCAAGGAGTCCTGCTCCCTTTTCTAGCCATCACACATGTGCTGCACACACATACATCCAGGCAAACATTCATACACATAAAAATAAATCTTGATCAAAAGACTGACTTCCAGAATACCCCAGAATGTCTCAGTATAGGCAGATGGACTAAAGCCAAGTGTGACATTAGCACAGACATTCAAAGCATTCACCATGGGCTTCAAGGTTCACTGAAAATGGAGTTTGGTTCGAGATAAGCAGGTCTTGGTTAAAACAAACAAATGAAATATGGTGGCATATCTTTAGTACAGTCGGAAACTAAATTTAAAGTGTCCAAGAGATGTCATTGTAGCAGGTATTTCCCTAGCCTTTATTTCACTAATGTACATCTTGAATTTCAAATAAAATCATCATTTTCCACATTTCCAAGCGAGTTTCCTAGAATGAATTTCCCAAGTACAGTTCTAAAATTAACTTTCTCATCTTGTGTAAGAACTGGTATGTTGACAACTTGAAGCCAAAGTCAATCCAAAGGAACAATGTGTCTGTGTCAAGCACAGTTCACGCCAAGTTGAGGGCTGTCTTGTGAATGAGACAGGGAAGATGAAGGAGGAGAGAAGACTGGGAAGAGCTGGGGCTCCAGCACTCACTCAGACCAGTGGACAAGCTGCCTCTGTACAGCAAAGAACATTGCATTTTTTTTCCTCACAGTAAGATCGGAGAGTAGATCGCCCTTCAAAAAGGAGTCACCAGCTGTTGCATTTATATGAAGAAATAGGGGTATAGAATTTATATAAATGCTCACACATCTAAATCATTTCCCCTGATGCGCTAGGAAAAGCTTTAGGATCCAAAGTGCTTACCAGGATCAGAAACAAAACCATGTTAGATCAGTGCTTAGGAAACAATGATCAAAGCAAAGAGGAACAACACAACCACAAAATCTTCAGCCCAAACTCATTATGCCAGAAGGAAAAACCAAGTCCACTGAAAGCAAAAAGCAAATAATTCTGTTTGTGTCAAGTAAGCTCATAGATCCCATGAATTCCATACCCTGGAGCTTACATTCAGAAGAAAGTGTTTCTTTGCTTTTTAAGTTCAGCTGCCCCTGGAATCATGGATAAGCCTGTTGACTCTGGGCTCCTGAGGGTCTGGCTGCTGAGCATTGGGCAACTTTCGTTCAATCTGACAGTAGAATTTTCCTGCTCCCCATTTCCACGTCCATAAACCCCCACTCCTAGACACACAATCATCTCTTTGAGAATGGGACATACAAAGGAGATTTCACACGCCAGTTATTTTTCTTGCAAATGGTCCACAGAAGATCTATAAGATGAATGCATCACCTTTCAAGGAAGAAAAGCCATCTATGCACTTCACTATTAGATGCGCTGAGCCAGAGCTGTCTTTCTTAGGTAATATTATCTGCTAGGCTTATTCTTTGTCCAGGCTAGTTTGGTCCTGCTCTGAAATGGCCAATCCAAGGCTAATATGACTTATTTCCTAACTTTCATAATTCCTAGCTAGTCTCATTTCATGACACAAGGAAAAACCTATCTGCCCTAAATCATCACCCTACTTGTCTATTGATCTCTGGCTGTTATAGTAACCAATAAGTACTATCACCTGAGCATCTTTGAAGTAAAACACTGCAAATGTGGACTTGCTCTTGGCTTTCCAACTAAGAGTTAAAGGAGCAGATATTTTTAGGAAAGAATCCTGGGATATGCTGACCATTTAAATCATCTAAATTCTATTAGACCAAAAAAAAAAAAAAAAATCGAGGGGGAGAGTCGAATGTCTAATTAAAACAGAAGAGTTTGCTGGACAATGAAGTGATACAAGGGTGGAAGACTAAAGCTGTGAGGTCATCTACCCCAGGGAAGAGAACAGGGACAGACAAAGCTCAAAGAGACAAACCAAGGCCAAAAATATGGGAAGGGATAGGGGATGATGGGTAGTTCCTAAGCACAATAGTCTCACTCGGTAAGAGTCAGGACAGGGACTAAAGATGCCCCAGGTTCTAAAAGCATATACAAGTTTGCATTCTCCAAAGTTATTTAATTCCAAAGAAAACAGATTGGGATGGGAGAAGGTATGTTATCTGGAGACAATCAGTTCATCGAACAGTATAAATGACATGTATGATGATAAGTATTGATTATCAACTTGACAGGATCTAGGATCACCTACAAAACCAGCCTCTGAGTAAACCCATAAGAGATTATCTAGAGTATATGAACTGGGCTAGAAAGACTTCAACTGTGGGTCAATAGCAGCATCCCAAGGGCTGGGGTTCTGGACTGAAAAAAGATAAGAAAGCGAGAGTGAGCAATGGAACTCATCAGCCTCTGCTTCCTGTATCCCATGAATACAATGAAACAGCCACCTCTATCTCCTATCACCACGACTTCCTTGCTTTCTATGATGGAGTAGAGTGTATTCTTGAACAATAACCCAAACAAACCCTTCAATCCTATAGTGCTTTTGTTGGGTTATTTTTATTACTGCAATGTGAAAAGTAACCATAGTGCTGTGTTTTGTGTTTCTTTATGAGGTACCTTGAGTATGAATATTAAGTCTAGAACAGTCTTTATTTTTTTATTGTTCTTAGGCATAATATTTGGGATTACTTCAAATGGGCCAGAGTCAAAGTCAGCCATGTCTCTCTCTGTTTCTCTAACTTCATCAGTGTAATGGAGACAAGAACTTTAAAGAGAGTTCAAAAGTGTTCGTATGCATTTTGATAAGTAGACTCCATCGAGTACTGCATAGCTGTATTCCCTTATCATTTGGAACTCCTCTACTTTAAAATGATTGATTCTGAGACTAGGATTTCCTAAGCCATCCCCCTTTCTTCCTAATTCCTCCATTGTGTAATGTTGCAGTTTTCGTTCACTGATTATGCCGTGTGAGTTCCTCTCATTTCTTCAACTCCCCATCCAGCTGAACCAATCACACTAGATACTAAAAAAAGACCATATGACATTTCTCAGCTGGTTGGCTATATCACGGGATAATGATTCCAGATCTTAGTTTGTCTCTCAGAAACACACCATTTAAAAAAAATGGTTCAATAAACTATCATTTCTCACTACTTTGCTAGAATATGCAGATAAATAAGTCAAGTATTAAGACACAGATCAAAGCACCAAATATTTATGCAAGCTGAGAAATTGGAGAGCTCTTATGAGATGTTAGAAATGATTAAACTGCACTAATTATCTTCCAGCTTTCTTTTTAGCCTGACGATGATGTCACCATGGAACCTCTAAGAATATCTCCCCCAAATTGAACAAGAACCAGGAGTTGTCAATACCTGCAGAGGACAGAACTGTGGAGCCCCAAACCTACTAGTGGGGAAACATGAAAAATGAGGAACTAATTCTCCGGCCTTTCTTTCTGTTCTCTTCTGCAGGCTGAGGCTCCAGAATTCTCTGGACTGCTTAGGCTGTGTCCTCTATGTCCAATGCCTAACTGAGAGGTTCGGCCTCTTTTCTTATTTAATTCATTTCAGGAGCACCCTGGCAATGGACTGTCGCACGCCAGACCCTGAGTTGAGAATATAGACAGGAACGTGCCGCCTGCAAAAGAATTACTGACTCCTTTTGAAATTCCATTGACCTGACACTTGAATTTCTATTGGCATCTTAACTTGAGAATTTTATCATCTGCAATGTGTATTAAGGGCAAGAAAAAAAAAGGCACACAATCAGTATGGATAACACTCACAATAAGTCCTAATGTGGAAAGGAGGGGAGCAGAAAACATTCAGGAAACTGCAGAACACAGGGAAGATGGCGTGATTTCCCATGGAGTGGGTACGCAGTAAGGGAAAGAGGGGCAGGGAGGGAATCGGAGACATTCATGAAGCCATGGAGAGCTGTTATTGGCATGACAAGAAAGACAATACAGGTATGTCCTACAAGCCTAGCCTACTTACTTTATAGGATATTGCACCTGTCCTTTCTCAGAACCAGAGTGTTCCCTTATCCCTGATCTCAATGCACGCTTATTCCTGACCCCAGTGCTTCCTTATCCCTGACCCCAGATGCTAGGGAAGAGTGAAGAGCAGGTTATTCCACAGAGAGTGATATAATATCTTTTCAGTTAAGTCACATTAACACACTGGTCTGGCAATACCAGGTTTAACTAGGCCTGGACAATTTAGACTAATTAAGTCTAAAGCTAAATTAACCAGGCTAACTTATGAGAAGCCAACCCCTGGCTTTATCAGCCCCATCCTGAGACTCATGTTTTTCCCTTGGATCATCTCAGATTCACATGTGCACTGGGTAATAGCTACTGAATAATTTGCTTATTCTTTCAACCAGGCTTTGGATTCTTTAGTTTAAGATGATTGTTTAAGAAAGTAAATGAAACCATGGACCTTCTTGAAGAACTCAGGTTGGGAAAGGAGCTGAGGGTGGTGTCCAACAGCTATATTTTCCCCATGAGTGATAATCCCTACTCCGCCAATTTGTTATCATTTGATGTTAGCAAGATTAGTTCACGTCACCATCCTGAGTTTATGCACTTTATTTTTGCATGTAAGGAGGAAATAATAATAGTATCTTGGTGGTGATGAGATGGCTCAGAAGTCAAGGGCGCTCTTCTAGAGGATGCAAGTTCAGTTCCTAGCACTCATGCCTGGCAGTTTACAACCACTTGTAACTCTACTTCCAGGGATTCTAATGCCCTCTTCTGACCTCCATAGGACTACACACACACACACACACACACACACACACACACACGATAAAATCTTAAAACAGTAATAATATGACCTATTTTCTATCATTAATTTGTAAGTTATACAACATCACGTTAATCTTGCTCCTTATAAGTACTGATATAGAAAAATCATATTTTACTATTATTATTATTATTATTATTATTATTATTATTATTATTATTTTATTATTATTGACAGTCTTCCCACTCAGAACACAACCATGTAGGGGTATAAAAATGCCACTATAGAAAGTAGCAGAAGTTACCGATGAATTCACAAAGTCACAGAAAGCATGACCAAGGTTTTCACATCAGTGCTGAGTCAAATTCTTTTGCATTCCAGAAAGAGACACCAAGGTGCCAAAGCAAAGGATGAGGGGAAGAAAAAGTTTAGCATCTATTGGCCGTAAAGACTAACTTAGCTCTTTGCCTTTTTCTCAGATTTCCTCTGTCCACATTCCATGAAAACCTTACTTGGTATCAGGATACCAGCCATCACTGGGCAAATTAATTATCAAATAGCTCCCCTGAACTTTAGTCATTTTAACTTCCTGAAAATTATGGGCCTGGATTCCTCTCATCCCCAAATTTTGCCTTCTTCATCTTTGTGTCTATGATTTTAACCTATATGAAATATAAATATATTTGCCCTGAAATGCATCTATTAAGCTAAATATGGAACATAGATATGTGAATGAAAGAATAAAAATATGCACAGTTGTTCAATGTAGGTTAAGATTAGCATATAGAAAGCCTCAAAGTATTTCCTGTGTACAAGGTCAAACCACGTCAAAAGCAAGATGCAAACTGCCTTTTTTCCAGTGGGATTTAACCAAGAACATTTCCTACAGGCAAAGTCAACAAAGACCTCAGGCAGGAGATGAAGAGGGTTGTCAGTCTGTGTTACAGACAAACTATAGCACACACCTGTATAATCATTCACTCTGAGGCAAAGGAGTGTCTAAAAGTGGAAAACCATAGGATCAGCTCAATCCAGTAAATTTGGCCACATACCATATGTATTAGTCAGGTTTCTTCAGAGGAAATGAAGTGTGTGTGTGTGTGTGTGTGTGTGTGTGTGTGTGTGTGTGTGTGAGAGAGAGAGAGAGAGAGAGAGAGAGAGAGAACACACATGCACATGCACACTCCTGCACACACACACACACACACACACACAGACAGACAGACAGATGATTTATTAGAGAAGCTTACACGCTGCGTGTTGCAGAATATTTGTACACTGTGTGAAGATGTGTTCCTGTGATTGTTGTAATAAAAAGCTGAATGGCCAACAGCTAGGCAGGAGAGGATAGGCGGGACTTCCAGGCAGAGAGAGAGAGGAAGTCAAAGAGATGAATCTAGGAACAAGAAGACACCAAGGGAATATGGAACAAGTCAGACATACAGGGCATGGAAAGGTAACCAAACTATGTGATAGAATGTAGATTAATAAAAGGTTAATTTAAGTTATAAGAGCTAGTGAGACAATTTTCTTTGGTCATGGTGTTTTGTCACAGTAATAAAGAAGTGACTAAGAATCCAATCAAGGCAAGTATTCCCAGGTGTGCTGAGCTGCTTTTTAGTTGGTTTTATCTGGCTTTAGTTGATTTCAAATGTAGTCAAGTTGACAGACAAGATTGACCATCACACCATAGAAATCACCTTTCTTCATAAGCAATATGTAGGCTCTGGGTGAAGTGGTGAAGGATGACAGTGGTTCATAAACATAATGATACAGCCTTTTCTCCACACTTGTGATCTAGTCAGTGGTGGAGCAACTGCCTATTCATTTATTTATTCATTTACTCAACAGAAATTCTAGAATGCTCCCTCCTACATTTCAGGTTCTACCAAGTGTTCCCTTTTTTTTTTTTTTTTAAATCCAGTAGTAGATAACAGCGTCTCAATAATGCAGCTTAAAGAGCAGTAATTAACAAAAATAGCTACATGAGCCTAGCTGTACCTACCTCATTTTGTTTCATGAGCAGGGCACTAAGAAATTTAATGCCAGAAAATAACCAAAGATGGGCAGAAATGAATGCATTAATATTGGCTATGAAATTATGGGTATGACACCTTATGTAAACTGAAAACTATTTGAACAAGGCTTCCTTGTTCCCTTGTTCCAAGCTTATAATCCTCACTATTAACATCTGGAACACCACACCAGAGCACAATGAGGTATTATGACTTAGAAGTGAAGAGAATGGATGCAAACCTAGGCGAAGCAAAGCCAGCTCCATAATTTGCAGGGCTGGTGTAACACAGTGCTTCAAGGGTTATTTGGTAAAAGGCAGGAACAATGCAGTCAACAGAAGCTTTGTGCCGGAGGGGGCTAATGCTGTTCCCTTTGGCATTGTGGTATTTTAAATTCTACTTGCTGCTGTGCTAAGAAAATAACAATTAAAACTTTTCATGAAACTGAGTTTCGCCACTTCAATTTACATTGTTCACTGTGAGTTTTAAAGGTGAATATAGCAGCATTTAATTAATATGCAGAAGCCCTGAAATCCTAAAATTCTTATTTTGTAATGTTTACATGGATATGTATTTTGCCTTAACTAGAGGAATGGAAATGTTGCATAGAGTGAACCTGGCTGGGTTTTTTTTATTTTTATTTTTTCAAATTCCTGAAATACATTTAGTCCACTACTGCTTTCTACCTTGGGGTCACTGACATTTAAGGAAGGACCAAAAAAAAGGGGGGCTTTGGGCTGTATTATCTTTCCTTTTCCTCCTGCATAATTATGTTTAGCACAAATGGCTGGTAATGCAGATAAGTACCCAGAGCATAGGATGGTGCTCCTTGGCCACCTCCCATAGGCTTCTTCTCTCCATGTGTGTGCTGTGTGTAAGGCATGTGTCAAGCCACTGTGCTGTTGTTCTATTGTTCCTTTGATGTACTATATATCATAAATGCAAGAGTAAAATTATTGTGTTTTTCTAGTCAGTGGCAAGAGAGTAAATCAAGTGTGGGGCTCCAGGTCATGGCACAGTTTAAAGGCCACAAGGCAGATCACTAAATGGTAGTGATTTTCACAGGTATGACCTCTTTCTGTTCAAATATCCCTGACTCTGCCCTTTCTGTGGCCTGTCTTTCTAACTTATCACTGTCAGTGTTTTTAAAAAACATCCCCTCTCTCAAATACTTACTAGAAACATTGTATTCAACAGCCAAAAGTGAACTCTAGCCCAACAGTGTAATTTTGATGACTATATAATTAACACGGAGTCAAGATTTAAAATTTGGTAGATTTCTGTTTAGAATGCAGAATTCCAACCAGTTTTTAAGAATATAAAGAAATGCCACTGCTACTCTGCAGGATGGATGGGCCTGATCTCCTTTGTCCCTGCTCTACTAAATCCTATTCCCTGTGAAATGTTACCAGTGGCTTCACATCCGAGACTGTAAGTAAGTTAGTGATGTGTGCTTTACACCATCTGGATAGAAATTAAGAGACACAATCTGAGATCTCAAGTTGCCTGCACTAGGTGGCTTATAGGACATTTGTGACTTGTCTTTCCAGCCAGATTTTTTTTTCAGCATTAAAGGATCTTTTATTGACTTAGAATGTATAGTGGCTAGATCACATCCCAAAGGCATCCAGTGGTTCAAAGATGACCAGGAAATATCAGCTAGTGACAAGTACAAATTCTCTTTCCATGATAACACTGCCTTCTTGGAGATAAGTCAGCTAGAAGGCACAGACAGTGGTACATAGACTTGTTCCACCACCAACAAGGCAGGCCACAGCCAGTGCAATGGTCACCTGACCGTCAAAGGTGGGCAGTTTTTATCTCTACCTTCCCCAACTGTATTGCCTTGTACTTCTTAAGCCTCCTCTTCTTTGATGAGTTCTAAAATAAATCTGTCTCTCTCTTCTGCTTCTTGTTCTTTCATCCCAGAACCCCCTTACTTCGTGGAAAATCCACAGTCACAGGATGTGAATCCCAGCATGAGGGTTCAGTTGAAAGCTCTTGTGGGGAGCACTGCACCCATGACAATAAAGTAGTTTAAAGCTAACAAGGAGCTGCACCCTGGGGCCGCTCGCTCGGTTTGGAAGGATGAGTCCTCCACCATTCTAGAGCTCTTTTCAGCCAAGGCTGCTGACTCTGGGACCTACATTTGCCAGCTAAGCAATGATGTTGGCACCACCAGCAGTAAAGCCAACCTCTTTGTGAAAGGTCTGCTCACTGTATTGCCTCTTTTTCTTGCTTGCCTCACTTGTCTTTGGGAAGGGAAAGATCATTAAGAAAACGGTTTTGGTCATTGAACTTCGTTTTTTTTTTTTTTTTTTTTTTTTTTAAAAAAAAAAAAACATTCAGCATGTCACTCTCTTTCTTTTCTCATGTTTAGAACCTCCTCAGTTTATTAAGAAGCCCAGTCCAGTGTTAGTGCTGAGGAATGGACAGTCAACAACATTTGAATGCCAAGTAACAGACACTCCTGAAATCAGAGTTTCTTGGTATGTCTGTGAAGCATGAAAGCCAGATTTCTAACAAGGAAATGGGTGTGTGTCTTTCAGAGCAAATCCTTCCTGTGCACCCTCCATGTACATTTGTGCAAGCCTCACTCTTCTAGCCTGGTAGAAAGCTGATGATGAATAAATAATTCATAACCAGGTCCCAAGGAATCAATGAACCAATCCTTCTCTAAGGCAATTTTTTTTAGAGCTACGACTAGAGAATTTTTATATTCTCCCCATTAATTTAATTTGGGAGTCTGTGATACTTGAGTTGAGGGCATAGTTTTAATGAGGTAAGTGAGCAAAGAGCACCTCAGTTTATATCCATAAGTCAACGCCCATCCCTCTTATTTATAAAGCCAATCCGTGGTACAGGATAGCTCTAACAAGGACTACTATATTTAGAAAAGAGGCAATACTAATCATTTGTCAATCATTTGTGTAATCTTTTGAGTGCTAATGTCTATAAATCAGTATCCATACTGTTCACAAATCTTTGGTGATATATTGGACCAGGCACTATTACTTTGAATATGTTGATTATGATACACATATGAATGAGTATTTATAAGTCCACATATGAACATGTATCTACATGGGTGTTTGGAAATACATACACTAATACAAATATATGTCTTTATATAAAGAGAGAGAGGGCCAGGCAGTGGTGGTGCACACCTTTAATCCCAGCACTCAGGAGGCAGAGGCAGGTGGGTCTCTGTGAGTTCAAGGCCAGCCTGGACTACAAAGCGAGTTCCAGGACAGCCTCCAAAGCTACAGAGAAACCCTGTCTTGAAAAACCAAAAAAAAAAAAAAAAAAAAGAAAAGAAAGAAAGGGAGAGAGGAGAAGTGATATTTTAACCATGCACTTTAATTTGTGGGAATATATTTTAGTAATTGAATATACTGTAAAATATTGTTAATTAAAATGTAATTTGACCTGATAAGGACTATATATTCTTATAGTTCAAGTTAATACACTATTTTTTTACCCCATTTGGAATAAGACAACTTCAGTCAACCCAAATTAACACACTAACAAATCAAAACACTCTTGCAAGGCACAAGAAAGCCCAGCTACTTCATATTCTTGAACATACAGAACATGCTTTCAATGACTCAACTTTATATGTTTACTCTTCCACTGAAAATTCACTTGAAAATTATCTCTTCTGTGCTTACAAGAAAAAAAAAATGTATCTACTTATAGAATTAAATTTACATGGAAAATTTGCCTTGAAATCTACCACAGAGACATATCTTTATAAGTATTATTAAAAATACATGCCAAGCAACAGATGAGTGCTTGTCTGACTAAATTCCTCACATTTCATTTCTTCTTGGACAAAGCAATTAAAAATTTCATTGAATTTTCTCCACCATTAGCTTAAAACGTGTCATTTAGTGGGACTATTGATTGATGTTGTGTTTCTTTTTTTTCCTGTGGTGGCCTCTGATGTTAAATATCTATTACACATTTCAATCTTCTTATTTTCAGGACAATTTTTTGCTAACTTATTTGAAAAATCCAATGTTTTTTCTTCCTTTTTTAACTTATTATATTTGTGTTTTAATTTTACACATCAGCCATGGGTTCCCCTGTCCTCCCCCCTCCTACCCCCACCCCCACCTTCCCCCCATCCCCTCCCCTCCATTCCCATCTCCTCCAGGGCCAAGACTCCCCTGGGGATTCATTTAAACCTGATGGATTCAGTACAGGCAGGTCCAGTCCCCTCCTTCCAGGCTGAGCAAAATGTCCCTGTGTAAGCCCAAGGTTCCAAACAGCCAGCTCATGCACTAAGGATAGGTCCGGGTCCCACTGCCTGGATGCCTCCCAAACAGTTCAAGCTATTCAATTGTCTCACTTATCCAGAGGGCCTGATCCAGTTGGGGGCTCCACAGCTTTTGGTTCATAATTCATGTGTTTCCATTAGTTTGGCTATTTGTCCCTGTGCCTCTCCAATATTGGTCTCAACAATTCACACTCTTATAGTCCCTCCTCTTTCTCGACAATTGAGTCCTGGGGCTCCACCTGGGGCCTGGCTGAGGATCTCTGCATCCACTTCCATCAGTTATTGGATGAGAGTTCCAGCACGACCGTTAGGGTGTTTGGCCATCTGATCACCAGACTAGGTCAGATCAGGCTTTCTCTTGACCATTGCCAGTAGTCTACAGTGGATGTTTCAATGTGGGTTTCTGGGGACCTCTCTAGCACTTTGCTTCTTCCTGTTCTCATGTGGTCATCATTTATCATGGTCTGTTATTCCTTGTTCTCCCTTTCTGTTCTTGATCCAGCTGGGATCTCCTGCTCCCCTAAGCTCTCTTTCCCTCGAAACTTGCCCTTCATTACTCCCACTGTTGTCCAGGTTGTTCATGTAGATCTCATCCATTTCTCTGTCATTGGGCTATCCCTGTGTCTTTCCTAGGGTCCTATTTTCTAGGTAGACTCCCTGGAGTTGTGTAGCAGTCTAGTCATCTTTGTTTTACATCTAGTATCCTATTATGAGTGAGTACATACCATGTTTGTCTTTCTGAGTCTGGGTTACCTCACTCAGGATGATGTTTTTCTAGATCCATCCATTTGCCTGCAAGCCTCATGATGTCATTGTTTTTCTCTGCTGAGTAGTACTCTATTGTGTATATGTACCATATTTTCTTTATCCATTCTTCAGTTGAAGGGCATCTAGGTTATTTCCAGGTTCTGGCTATTACAAACAATGCTGATATGAATATAACTGAGCAAATGCCCTTGTGGTATGATTGAGCATTCCTTGGGTATATGCCCAAGAGTGCTACAGCTGTGTCTTGGGGGAGATGGATTCCCAATTTTCTAAGGAAGCACCATATTGATTTCCAAAGTGGCTGTACAAGCTTGCATTCCCACCAGCAGTGGAGGAGAGTTCCCCTTGCTCTACATCCTCTCCAGAATAAGCTGTCTTCTGTGTTTTTGATCTTATCCATTCTGACAGGTGTAAGGCCATTGTGTCTTGAGGAGATAGTCATTCATTAAACCTCCCTCCAGAATCTCCTGGGCCTTTACCTCTAATGCTAAGAAGGCTGAGTCACAGAATAACATTCAAGCCCTGCCTGCCCTTGGAATAGAGGTTGGAACAAATGAGACACAGTTATCTTTGAAGATTTCTCCTATCCAGTTTGTCCTTAATAGAGAGCATGTCAGGAAAGGATCTGTGATTACTACAGCTCATCCTGACTTTTAAAATTGTAGTTAACTTTCAATAGGCTCTATAATAATGTGAACCAGATACCTTTTTCACATTTCTTATTCTTGTCAGTGTTGTTGAGAAAGTAATCATTTAGACCAAAGCCTTTTGCTTTCCCTTAGTTTCATGTTGACATCTTTGATTCTATGATGCAGGGATCAAGAGAGGGATACGGTCATGTACGGAACACAGATTGGTCTCCAGGCAGACCTGGTTTGGATGCCCTCTGAGACTTCTAGCTGTTTCTTGGGCAATATAATCTCCTGGCATTAAGTCTTTCTCAACTAGGCAGGTGCTAAAATTATATAATCTTATGATTAATAATATAGTAATATTAGAATCACATAATAATGTCATAATACAAAGGAGGCACTATGAAGATAGCTATTTGTTTCATTATTATTTTTTGCTTAGTTTGCTCCCAAGACTTGTTACAAATTTGCTTTTATGGAGTTCTGAGAGAAACGTGTGAGTTGGACCTAGATAATCTGAGTAGAAACACACACACACACACACACACACACACACACACACACACACAAATGTGCACATTGTACTTTTTTTGGCTCTTTGTTCTTTGCTCTTTGGGGGGGGGGCTGCCACCCAGCTCCCAAATAAATCACATGGAATCTTACTCTTTCTTAAGAATGTCTAGCTTAGCTTGGCTTGTTTCTAGCCAGCTTTTCTTAACTTAAATCATCCTATATACTTTTGCCCTTGGGCTTTTTTTCTTTTCTTACTTCTGTGTATCTTACTTTCACTCTTACTACGTGGCTGGCTGGGTGGCTGGGTGGCTGGGTGGCTGGCCCCTGGTCCTCCTGTCCTTGTTCTCTTCTTGCTTCTTGATGTCTCCTCCCCCCCACCCCAGATTTCTCCTACTTCTTATACTCTCAGCCTGCCAGTCCCATCTATCCTTTCTCCTGCCTTGCTCTTTATTAGACCTATTAGGTGTTTCAGACAGACACAGTAACAAAGATTCACCAAGTTAAACAAATGCAACATAAAATAATGCAACACATCTATGCATCATTAAACAAATATTTGGTAGCATAAACAAATATAAAACATCTTAAAATATTATTCTACAACAGTATGTAATTTTACTTGACAGTCCTATCATATCTATCTATGAGATAGATAAGACATATTTTGATCATTATGTAACTGAAGATATTAGTATAATGGTTAAATAATCTAAAGAACTACTTCTCATAATTAAAACTATCAATGCCAAGGGTTTTCAGTCAGACTCTGTTTTATATATTCTTACTTTCTTTAATTTTTGTTTCTTACATTCCTTATGAGTACGCACCAGGTAATTCTGACATGTTAAAAGGCAGCCATCAACATTAGTAGGAAACTGTATTTCTTCCTTTCTACAAGAGGATATAGGCTAAGAAATAACCTACTAAGATTGGATCTAAAATGATGCTTGAATATGAAAATAAAAGAGTAAGATAAGAGAAGCTGATACAGAGGAAACAACTTATATCTTTCCACTGAGTAGAGTTATTGATATCTGTCTCCTGAAATTCTGAATAAATTCCATTTCAGTGATGAGGCGTCTTTGATATTTTCCTGGGGAAAACCAAAGGATTGAAGCTAGAGACAGTTAGGTCATTAAATTGCCTGCTGCACAAACATGAATATCTGAGTTCAAATCTCTTGCACTCACATACAAAAAAAAGTCAGGCATGGTGATACACACCTATATGGCCAGCACTGGGGAGTCAGAGACAGGAGGATCCCTGGAGCTCAGGAACCAACTAGTCTAGCCCATCAGTGAGGACCAGCATCAGTAAGAGGCCTGTCTGAAAACATGAGGTTGGTAGTGATAGAGGTAGACACTCTCCACTGTGCACACATAGGCATGCTCATTTCATCACACATACATACACATAACACACACACACACACACACACACACACACACACACACACACACACTTCAAAAGAAATCTAGAGGATCATGGGATTTTTTTTTAAAGTTTAAAGATCTTAGGGACTGAGGTCAAGAAAAATAGGTAGTCCCAGTAAACAGTGTTTGGACAAGCCATTCTGAAATAGTATGAATTACTGTCTTTCAAAATCATGACCTGGAGCTACATGATTCTATTTGATGTAAGACACAGGTCTTGTTATACCCTTCTGCTGTCACCCAAGTGTCCTTTGTGATTGACTTGCTCCCACACCAAGTCCCAGGAAAGGCCAGAGGATCTGCTTTTTCTGATGTAAACCACTTGCATGGATGTCTTTGAAGTATCTTAAGCAAACTGGGATGAGTGTGCCCCACAGTGCACATGCCATTACAGATCTTCTTTATGATCCCTGGTGTCTTAGTCAGGGTTTCTATTGCTGGGGTGAAACACCATGAGCAAAAACATTTTGATGAGGAAAGGGTTTATGCCACTTACACTTCCAAGTAATGGTCCATTACCAAGAGAAGACAATGCAGGAACTCAAGGGAGAGACCTGGAGGCAGGGACAAATTCAGAGGCCAAGGAGGAGTGCTGCTTACTGGCTTATTCCTCATGGCTTACTCAGCCCTACTTTCTTATCCCAGGATCACCAGCCCAGGGATGGCACTGCCCACAGTGAAGTGAAGCCTCCCACATCAATCACCAATCAAGAAAATGGACAATATGGTGGAGATATTTTCTCAAATGTGGTTAGTTCTTTCCAAATGACTCTAGCTTGTGTCAAATTGACACAAAGCTAGCCAGCTTACCAAGATAGAATGTGCAGGCATGGTTTTACCCAGAGTATTAAAAAAAGAAAAGAAAAACCAAAACATTGTTCTGTAGACGAATTGCTAAACTGTCTTATTAAATAAAAAAAACCAGAGTTGGACATCATTGTTAAAACCTGAGAGATCAGAGAAATAGGAAAAGCCACAAGCCAACCTCACCTTACCGACCCTCAGCTTCTAAAAGAGAGCTACTTCCTGTATACCCAATGCCTATATGCCTTTCTGTTCTATCTCATTTGCTCTCTCTGTACAGCTACACTACTTCCTCTTCCTGCCCACCTCTGCCATTTCCTGTCTGTCTGTACAGACCTCCAAACCTTTATGGTTAACTAGTGTTGGAATTTAAGGTGTGAGCCACCATGCCTGGCTTTGTTCCCAGTGTGGCCTTGAACTCACAGAGACACAGAGAGATCCCTGCCTCCCAAATGATAGGTTTAAAGGTGTGTGCTACCATTGCCTGACTTCCATGTTGATATAGTAGCTGGCTTTTTCCTTTGATCTTCAGATAAATTTTATTAGAGGACACGGATAAAATGTCACCACATTGTTCTACAATATTGTGAAATGTTGGTTTACCTTTTAAAGCCCCAATTTCACATTTGATTTTGAAGTATATGCCCAGAAATAACAATTGTGATGATCTGTCGGGTTTTTTTTTTAAGTGAGACAAATGGTGTGTGTGTGTGTGTGAGAGAGAGAGACAGAGACAGAGACAGAGACAGAGAGAGACAGAGACACACAGAGAGAGACAGACACACAGACACACACACTCACAGAGAGAGAGAGAGAGAGAGAGAGAGAGAGAGAGAGAGAGAGAGAGAGAGAGAATGCATTGAACATCTTTTGAATGTGTGAAATGATGGAGAATTGGTCTCCATGCAGAGGACATTCGGCTGTAAGCAGGAGCATCATAGGCAGTTCTGGGTGTTCAAACACGACTCCCTGCAAGAGCCTGTCTTAGAAGCTCACCTCTCATCCCTTGTATGAAACTGTCTCCTGACGGCTGACATTAAGCATTAAGCCAAAGCAGTCCCCTGGAATGCTGGACAGCTGGGAAAGTCACATCCAGGGACACAGCGAGGGGTTGTAGTGCCATCTCCTTTGATGCCTTGAACCGAAAATATACATCTCCTTTCTTACCCTGTAAAAGCAGAAGAGGTTTATTAATTTATTTTTTTGTCTTGAAAGTTGTAAAAATGCCAATGGGGGTTTATTTAATTTTTCATCAGTCTCCTGGAAAAACTGGAATGAAAGAAAATGCAGCCAAGAAAACTTTCATTATATGTGAGTATAGTTGATCTGAGTACAAAATGGGACTTGGAGATACAGCCGAAGTTTTAGCAAACTCCAGATGTGCCTCACATAGTAAGTATCAGGGGTCTCTAATGGCATATATCTAGGGAAAGATTGCAAAAAGAATGATCATAACCCCACTGAGAACTTGGTAAGAAAAAAGTAAGCCTCACGCATAGCAGCTATGTGCTCACCTTCCACCCACTTGCAGACATGAAGCTTTGAGAGAGGGTTTTTTGTTTGTTTGTTTTTGTTTTGTTTTGTTTTATAACTTCCCATCCTTACACAGTCTCATCAGAAGGACTGACATCTATTTAGAATTCACTTTTGAAATTATCAAGCCTCGCTGCTAGACTTGATGAAATACTTCATATCAGAATCACTCCCTTGTAAAAACTTAGAGAATAAGGCAGAATAAAGAGGGAATGACATGCAAATAATATAGGGAAGCCAGCCCTGTGACAACTCAAGTCTTTAAGCAAACGATCTGGGATCTAAAATTGTCCCAGTTTCCTTAGTTCCAGATCATAATACAGAGACAGAGAAGAGGACTGTGGGTACGAATGTAAAACTTGGCATTCAGAAACTACAGACAGCCCGCAGTACCAAGCAAGTGCCCAGATGGGGAGATGATGCAGATAAAACAACCCCCAAACAGGGGTGGCATTCTCTTGCATCTGCCTGAGGAACACACATGTTATGGGCCTTATGAGATGATGCAAGGTTGCTGGAGCGGGTGGGAACTTCTGTAAGGAAACAAGTGGGAAGTCCAATGCAGAGTGATTGGCAGAACTCAGGCAGGACAATGAGCTACTTGGGATCAGCCCAGCTAGAGAGGTGTGTATTCTTTACAACACTCAGGATGTGTAGGAAGAGCTCCTGAGCCCAAAGTTGTCCAAAATCTGTTCTAGACTAAATAGCTAACAAATTCTGAATAATCTTTTATTATTATTATTATTATTATTATTATTATTATTATTATTATTATATTTGTGTTTTAATTTTACACATCAGCTATGGGTTCCCTGTCCTCTCCCCTCCTGCCCCTGCCCCCACCTTTTCCCCCATCCCCTTCCCTCCATTCCCATCTCCTCCAGGGCCAAGACTCCCCTGGGAATTCATTTAAACCTGGTGGATTCAGTACAGGCAAGCCCAGTCCCCTCCTTCTAGGCTAAGCAAAATGTCCCTGTGTAAGCCCAAGGTTCCAAACAGCCAGCTCATGCACTAAGGATAGGTCCCAGTCCCACAGCCTGGATGCCTCCCAAACAGTTCAAGCTATTCAATGGTCTCACTTATCCAGAGGGCCTGATCCAACTGGGGCTTCACAGCCTTTGGTTTATAATTCATGTGTTTCCATTAGTTTGGCTATTTGAGCCTGTGCCTCTCCAATCTTGGTCTCAACAATTCACACTCTTACAGTCCCTCCTCTTTCTCGACAATTGGACTCCTGGAGCTCTCCACCTGGGGCCTGGCTGAGGATCTCTGCATCCACTTCCATCAATTATTCTATGAGAGTTCTAGCATGCCCGTTAGGGTGTTTGGCCATCTGATCACCAGCCTAGGTCATATCAGGGTTTCTCTTGACCATTGCCAGCAGTCTACAGAGGATGTATCATTGTGGATTTCTGGGGACCTCTCCAGCACTCTGCCTATTCCTGTTCTCATGTGGTCATCATTTATTATGGTCTTTTATTCCTTGTTCTCCCTTTCTGTTCTTGATCCAGCGGGGATCTCCTGATCAAAGACCTCAACATAAATCCAGTTACTCTGAACCTGATAGAAGAGAAAGTAGGAAGTAGTCTTGAACGCATTGGCACCAGAGATCACTTTCTAAATATAACACCAGTAGTACAGACACTGAGAGAAACAATCAATCAATGGGACCTGTGGAAACTGAGAAGCTTTTGTAGAGCAAAGGACACAGTCAACAAGACAAAGCGACAGCATACAGAATGGGAAAAGGTCTTAACCAACCCCACATCAGACAGAGGGCTGATATCCAGAATATATAAAGAACTTAGACATCAAAATGCCCAACAGTCCAATTAAGAAATGGGCTATAGAACTAAACAGAGAATTCTCAACAGAGGAAGTTCAAATGGCTGAAAGACACTTAAGGAATTGCTCAACATCCCTAATTATCCGGGAAATGCAAATTCTGAATAATCTTTAAAGAGAGGAACTGTCTCTCTGTATAATTCACTTACCAAAATGAAGTGTAATGCTACCTGCAAGAAAATCAAAATAGCAAAGACGTTCAGCATTTTGGTCTTATGATATCCAACTGAAAGTCACTAGAACTGTTAGAAAGTATTAAAAACAAGATCCATAAAAGGAAACAGTCAACAATCACAAATTCAGGAATAACAGAGAGAATAAAAAGCAGATTTGAAAATAACTACTACAAACGATGTTCAGGAATCTAATCTAATATATATTTACAGAAATTTGAAAAATATCAAACAGAATGCCTAGGTGGGAGGTTTATATATGAACTTAAATGTTTAAATGTCTTATTCTGTCTGTAAGTTACACCTAATAATTTTGGTGAGCTTGAAACAAGAGAAATGTGAAGAAAAACAGGTCAAGTGCTATGGAAATCAAATTATTTCAAAACAATGACAAATGGAAAATAATAAAAACTGCCAATGAAATATAGTAAATGATATGCAAGTTAACAATGATAAAAAATAATTACTGATGTGCAACTAAAACCCACTAGAAGCCAGACAAAAACAGTGCATATTTAAAGAACAGAAAGAAAAATAACTATCAACCAAAGAGTTACCTGCTCTGGTAGAAGTTGCCCTCAGAAACTGAGGACAAAGACAAGAGGTTTCCAGGCTACACTTGAAACTGATCAACTTGTCAATGGACACTTGTGCCATAAAAAAGTAAATACTCTAACTGAGCTTTCAAACAAAAGAAATTAATTCCAGATCAGAAAGGACAAAACAAAAACAAAAAAACCACTGATAAAATTAATATATAAATAAAAGAATACAATATTTATGTTTGGTTTTTTTGCATTTCTTTGAAAGGTTATGGGCTGTCCATGATAATGCAGTGTGAGATTTACAGCACACACAGAAGGGCAAAACCAGACAACAAATGCCTCAGAGAGTGAGCAAAGGAACAGACCAGTATAACTTAATATTCTGTGAAATTATGTAAAATTACTTACAGGTAAATTGTAATAAATGAGGTGTACATACTATAAACTCAAGACTACCCCCCTCAAAAAAAGAGAAGTTGCTAATTACCCAACAATGGGAATAAAACAGAATACTAAGCTATATTCAATTCAAAAGGAGAAAGGAAAATGGATTGGACCAAAGAACTCAGGGGTAATGCAGGAAACAAACGGCAATGCTGAAGATATGAACACAGGTGTTCAAATAATAATATCAAACACAAATGGTCTTGACTCTCAGCTTCTGGTTAAGGTCTAGAAAACTGAAAATAACAACATTCTAGTCTATCAGAAAGAAATTTCTAGGTAATCTACAGAATGCAAAATTCTTGACGTCATCACAGAACTGGGAAACAAATACCTAAATGCCCACGCAAGCATTCCCTTCCTTGTGCTAGTGTGAAAGGAAAAGACACTAGAAACCACACACACAGATGATTTAGAGGAAGGTTCCTAGAGGCCAGAGTTGGGTAGATGTGTCAGAACACAGAAGTTCTGAGCGCCGATGATACAAAAGGAGTTTGTGTTTCACCATCCTGAAAGTATCACTGGGGACTAAAGGGAATGATGAGGGCAGAGATGGAGACACTAGCAATCCTCCTCTTGAGACAGGACCAGGGAGGGGAACATCTGTCTTACATCTTCACCGTCTTCTCTATAGAAAAGTACTTGATGGGCAGAACTAGTCTCTCCAGCAGAATAAAGGTACAGAGTACAGCAACTGGAGATGTAACCAGATGAAAAGCTCCCTGCCTTTAGAGAAGGTAAAGAGCCAGTACACAACTACCGGTTCTTTACAGCCACAACCAGCAAAATCAAGAATCCCGCTCCTCAGATCGAGAGCACAGCTGCCCAAATCTCAGACTGCACCAGAAGAACAGAAAACAGCTCTCAAAAGACATGTAAGCTTTAATAAGGAACAGATTAGATCCAATGGAAGAATATAAATCATGAAATGGACTTGCATCCACTCAACAGATCCTAGTGATAAAAATGGAATAAAAAGTACTTAAACCAAAAGCAGGTCAACATGACGGATGAGGTGGAAACAGTAAAGAACAAGCAGGAGATGACGAAACTGTGGGGTGGACTTTAAGAATAGTATCAATTTGGTACATTAAAATAATTAATATAAACATCTCAATTAAAATACATTAAAGATAAATAGTGTAAACAGGCCTATTAAAGGACGGAGATTAGCCTTTTACAAAATGCCATCAAACAGTTGAAGAAACACAGTTGAAATGTTAAGTACATCAGTTAAAAATGAAAGGGAGAGACAGTAAAATGTATCTTTGAGTGAAGATGCTATGCTCACCAAGACAGATCATATTTGTGGTTGTAAGACAAACTTCGATAACTTTAAAAGTAGTTAAAATAATTCTAAGAGTGTTTTCTATCTTTATAGAATTTATCTATTAACTCAGAGAAATCTGTTCAGATAACCATGCAAATGATAAAAATTCAACAACACATTGTGAAATCACCCATAAATAAGACAGGAAGTCACAAGAGAAATGAGTAATTTTCAGTTAAATGTAAATGAGAAAAGAGTATAAAAAAATTCAGGATACATGGCTGATTCATGCTTAGAGAAATTGTTCTAGCATTAAAACTTTATATTACAAAAGGATATTTGTAAATCAATTATCCAAGCTTAAACCATATGAAGTTAAAAGCCAAAACTAAATTCAAATCAGAAATGTGAAAAAAAGTTTTAACTAAATTAAATCAAAATTTATCCTTTAAAAGATGAATAATAATTGAAAGAGAAAATATAAATTATTAATACCAGAAATGAAAAAGCAGCACCATAATTATTACAAATATGTGTGAAAGTGTTAATACAGAGAAATTATGAGAGAATATAAACTCATAAATTTAAAACATAAAATTAAATACTAAAACTCATACAAGAAAGCATAAACAAATTGGGTAGTCTAGATTATCTAAAACAACTAAATTAATGATTACAAATAATTGAACCCATAGTTTAAAACCTCCCAACAAAGAAACTTCAGGCCCCCTGGCAAATTGTAATATTTAATAAAGAAATCATGCCAGCCTAGTATAGCTCATTGTTTCTACTCATTTTATGCTGTTAGCATTATGCATGTATCAAAACATTATCAGAAAAATAAACTTTAGACCACTGAACTAGTTGATCTAAAATCCTCTAAATCTATTGGTTAAAAATCCAGTCTAAGCATACAATTTTTAAATATGTGGAGGTTAACTGGAAATGGAAGCCCAGTTAAACATTAAAGAAACAAAGCGACTGGTCATATCTACACACTAAACAGTGAAAATGATCTGCTTTCTTCCAAAAGAGAGGAAATACCTTATCAAAGCTGGACATTTAGTATTAATTAAAAATAAATTCTTGGAAAACCAATGATCAGAAAAGATTTCTTTCCAAAGCCACAGAGTTGAACCTGGTTGGACCCTGAAGGACAACAGACAAAATGAGAGGACATGACTGGGAAAAGTCACTAGTGTGGAAGTGCAAGGGTGGAGGGCAGAGAGAAGGCAGAGAGGATGAAGTTGAGAACAATCAGACCGCATCATGTATGTGGAGACATTCATGACAAAAATGAGATGCTTAAAGAATATATTTAACTAATAACAAGCAAATGTCTCCGGTCTGATAAATGTCACTACTGAAAACAACCTATAGCTGACATCATAGTCAATGTCCAAAGACTGATTTGCCATCCAACTAGGCACAAGTGTATTGTTTATTCTTATTGCAAATTGAACAACTTTTATCCAAACATCCATATTCCAAAATGCTCCAGAATCTAAGACTATTTGAGTGATTTTTTTTCATTTTTCTTTATTAAGAAATTTTCTGCTCACTCTACATACCACCCACAGATCCCCCCTCCTTTCACCCCCAGTCCTCCCTCCTAAGCCACCCCACACCCCCAAATCGATGTCTCCCATGGAGAGTCAGCAGAGCCCTGCACACTGAGTCTAGACAGGTCTAGCCCCTCCCCACTGCACCAAGGCTGCACAAGATGTCACACCACAGGCACTGGGCTCCCAAAAGCCTGTCCATGCACCAGGGATGGATCCTGATACCCTATTTGAATGTTGGTATGACATAATGATTGGAAAAATCTATGCCCTGTATGTATGATCGCACATAAATATATGAAATGCATTTTTTGTGCATCATCTATTTAATATAAAATTGTATGCAAGTTCTATATGTTGATAACTACAGAAAGTGATGATATAAATAAGAGGATCTAAATAAATGGAATAATGTACCATGTTTATATATTATTAAGATGTAGAATTTCCCTAAAACTTCTGCAAACACAGTACACTACCTGTCAAACTTTAAATAGATATCTTAAGGAAGAAATTGAAAAGCTAGTTTTAATTTTATGTAGACAAAGATTGTCCAAAAAGAATTAAAAAAAAAATAGATTGGAGAGTACATATTGCTGGATTTCAAGACACAGTAAAAAAAACTTTACAAGTTAGCATAACATGATACTGGCACATGAACCAGAAAGGTGTTCAACAAAGCAGTATTGATATATAATTCATAGGAAAAGAATTGACAAATAACTCAAAGGAAATAAAAACATAGACTTTTTCACACATGTCAATTGTTTGAGAAAGATATTAACACAAACAGAGGAAACTCTTCTATATTTAATAAAAGGGGTTGGAATTTGAAGAGCAATAACTGATCTATGCTCTTACCTCATATGCAGATATTGTTGCTAAATATTCTGAAGACTTACAGTATCAATTATCTTTGCATCGGTATGATGAAATACATGACAGAAATAGCTTATAGGAGGAGAAATTTATTTCAGCTCATGGCTTCAGAAGGTTTCATTTCATCATGGGAAAGGTATAGCACAGAGGTTCAGTCCATGACAAGAGTGTGGTGAGCGGCAGTGGCTATTCACAACACAAAGGAACAGGAAGCAAACAGGAAGGGCGGGAATCAAGGGCTGTATTGCACCTTCTGTCATCTGGGCCCCATTTTCTAAAGGTGCCACAGCCTTACTAAAACAAACAGCACCACCAGTTGGGGAAGAGGCATCCAAAATATTAGTTTATGGAGCCACTGCAGATTCAAACTGTGTCATGCACCTACTTTTAGTATAAGACTTTAGTGAAAAATTTCGACATTGGGTAGACAAGCCACTCACACAGAACACAAAAGTAGAAAAAACATATGCTGTAGCTCATCAGGTTAAAAACTTCTCTTTGAAAGATATCATTAAGAAAATGAACAAGAAAATTCCAAATTTACAATGTCTCCAAGCTTGTTCTTAAGGTACAAAGAATTCTTAAAATGATGAAACATAACCCTTTTTTTTCTCAATTAGCAAATTAGTTGAAAATAAAACTCACCAAAAGTACTTATGAGTAGAGATTAATCATGTGAGAAAATGATCTATCTCAATAATCACCAGAAAACTGTAAAGTAAAACAACAATAGAATACAACTATATAATCACTAGAACCCCTAAAATATTAAAAGAATGAGTAGAGAATGTTGAGGCCACTACAGTTCATAGACATCTCTGGTGAGTCTAAAAAATGGGGCAGTAAATTATTTTAGGAGAAATATTTGGCAATTTCTTACCAAGTTATATGTATAGTTAACAAGAAAAGTCTATGAAAAGTAGAATATTATTTATAAAAGTTTTTTAAACTTTAAACAGCCAGTAATGTGAAACAAAACAAAAATCCATCAACAAGAGAATGGTTAAAAATGTGTGATGTCATTATACAATAGACTATTACTCCACAATATAAAGGAATGGGATACAAACACACACAAGAATATGGGCGGATCTTTAAAACATGCTAAATGAAAGAAACCAGACATGAAGGAGTTCTTCTACATAATTTAATTTGCGTGTTTTAGAACAGAAAAAGGCGTAATCTATCATTGCAGAAAGTAGATGGGTGGCTTCCTGGAATCAGGGACCTGAAAAGCATCAAGAATGATTGCCTTCATGCTCAAGGGTAGGCACCAGTAATGTGATATACCCTCATTTCTAGACAAATGGGAGTATACTGTCTGCAGAGATTTTAAAGTAAGAATAAAACCAACCCCCCAAAAATTGGAGTTTTTAAAAATCTCTCCATATTAGGCAGCCTAAACAGTTTCATTAATAAACTTCTCTTCAATGTCAAACATTACTCCTCATTCCTCTCTGTCTATGATAAGCCAGTATGTGATGGGCTGCACCTTGATTGGGAGATGAGTGTGCACAAAATTGTTGGATTTTGTTTTGTGTAGTTTAAATCTTTAAAGAGACTTCTGTATTTTTTTTAACTCTTTCTCTTTGGCTCTTTGGGGGGCTCGCCACCCAGCTCCCAAATAAATCACACACAGATACTTATTATTATTTATGAATGCCAGGCCTTTGCTTGGCTTGTTTCTTGTTAGCTTTTCTTAACTTTAATTATCCTATCTACCTCTTGCCTCTGAACTTTTACCTTTCTCTATTTCTGTATATCTTTTTCTTCCCTTCTTATTCCATGTCTGGCTGTGTAGCTGTGTGGCTGGCCCCCTGGAGTCCTTCTCTCCTCCTTTTCTCATTCCTTGATTCTATTTTTTTCTCTCTTTTTCTCCTTTTATTTATTTTCTCTGCCTGCCAACCCCGCCTAGCCTTTCTCCTGCCTATTGGCTGTAAAGCTCTTTATTAGCCCAATCGAGTGTTTTAGACAGGCAAAGTAACACAGCTTCACAGAGTTAGACAAATGCAACATTAAAGAATGCAACACATCTTTGCACCATTAAACAAATGTTATACAGTGTAAACAAATATAATACATGTTAATATTCTACAACAGACTTCTTATTAGTATACTTTATATACAATGTATTGTTCCAAGATTCATGACGCATATTGAGGTGAATAGAGTAAGGTCCTAGTTTCAAGGAAGTCACTCTTTATTGGAGGATGATTACTAGTCAGAGATCACTAAATGTGATACTATGGTAGATATATCAATAAAACACTTGCCCAGCAATTATAGAAGTGATGATGTACAGATGTCTAAAGTATTTAGAGAGAGAAGGCAAAAAGGTTGTAGTGCTGTATAAAGAAATAAACAACAAAGATCACATTTCCACACAGCTTTGTGAAAGAAAGGTTCATGTACAAAACACTCAAAGTCACTCTGCATGACATACAGAGGCAGTGAGTAACTACAGACTAAAAGGTACAGTACCAGTTTACTGAGATATAGTTTTAAAATGTGGTAAAATTAAAACTCATAACTGTCCAATCATATGTTATATGAGAACATAGGCTACAAACACTTGGAGTAAGAAGAGAACTCCATTGGTGTCTTCATTCCTTTTCATTTTGTTGTGATAAACTACTGTGACAAAAGCAACCTAAGGGAGAAAAGGTTTATCTTGGCTCACTGTTTAGGCACAGCCCCCAGAAACTTGAAGGTGCTATTCACATTACTTCCACAGTCAAGAAGCAAGAATACTGAGTCTAGGACCCCATGTCCATGGAATAATCCAAACCCATCATGACTGATCCACCCACATCAATTTAAGTAGCCAAGATACAGACCTTCACACATGGCCAGATGCCTGTCACCAAGATGATTTTAGATTCTGTCAAGTTGACCATTAACATTGACTACATTTGGATGGGAGGTAAGGGGCGATATCATGAAGGGAGGGCTGTTTCAACAAGACTACAAAGAACAGGTAGAATGTTTCTAGAAACTGCAGCAGCCTAGAGAGGGGTGAGGGTGGGCTACAGTGAAGCCATCCAGGAAATTAGATGTCAGAAAGATGACTGACAAAGAAAAGGAGGAGTTGGCTGAATTGAGATCTAGCCATTCAGAAATGTTGACCTGTATCTGAATCAACTTTGATTTCTCTGTGCTCTGTTGAAACAAAGAGAAGGTAACTGTGGGAAGAGAAAGGATTTGCTGAAATAAAGGGAATGTGCTAAGGGGCAGGAAAAAAAATAGAGTTGGAAAGCAATCTATAGGGTGGTCATAAAGAACTGTGACGGTCAAGTTTGCAGAGCTACACACACACACACAGTTGCATAGTAATGACAACAGCCTGGTGGAATTGATAGGCACAGATGCTCTGAAGCCATACTGCATACTAGTCTCCAGGACATTCACCTTACAAGACCAAACTCCACCATTGTGTCTGGCTTTCCTCTGCTAAAAGAGTGATAACATTGCCTAGTTGCATGTTACGTTGATGACCAGCTGAATTAACACAACACATGCTATGAAAATATTGGCTGTTACTGTGTGTACATATCAAACGTATACTGACACCTGTGCAATGTAAGCCTGCTTTTCTATTATACGTTGTAGGAAACTCGTTGCTGTCCATTATTGAGAATGAAATCAGCAAGTATCTAGCTAGCATGCATCATATAAGTGACTTGCTTCCTTCTGAGTGCAGGAAGTCAGGCTGATAATCATCACAGCTTTCCTGTATCCATCCAGCTCTAACTGGAACCATATGGACATTATAAAACCTCAACCTTGAACTTCCTTCTAATACAGCCAGCATCTCAAGTTTACTCAAGCATTTGAACTTCTGTTTGCCTTATGTATGAGATGGGAGTATCTCTCTATCAATATTTAAAAGCTAGTACCAAATGGCCTTACGTATAATGTTAAAGAGTTTTCCATATCAGCTCATCTTTTGTGCTTTGGCTCCAGCAAACTTGAAGGAAGTGGATTGATTACAGAGGGACCTGGGAGTCGTCGGACCGCACTTGTCTGATGTTAGCAGAGGCACTTCCTCTAATCATTAAATGTTCACATGCTCTCTAACTCTCTTGGAAGCGTTTTTACCGCATTTTTCAGACACAGCTCAACCAGTGAAGCAAAGCCATTATGAGATTTATGTCCATAAACATGCCGGGGTTGGGGAAGGGCTTTGTTGTGAGAGCTGGTGAAGCATTTCCTCCAAGGCTCTTGTCTTCAAGTCTGATGTTGATGGCTACAATCCAAAGGGCAGACAGTCACAAAGCAAATCCTAACCTCCGCTATGAAAATACTATGGCGTGAGGCCCCTGGATGGTAATTCAGGTGGAGTCCTCAGGAATGGGATTAGCAGGTTGCACAAACGATCCTGCAGAGCTCGTGTTCTTCTTGAATCTTGTGTAGTATGTGTGAAGTAGACGAGGCCCCTCAGCAGACACCGAATCTGCCAGTTCTTCGTCTCGGGCTTCCGCACTTCCAGACCTGTGAGCTGCAGCCTGCTGGGTAAATCTGTCCGTGTATTGCAGCGTCCTCGCATCGGCATGAATGGTTTAAAACAACTAGCTACAGAGTAATGGAGAGCAGAGCACGGAGCAAGCCTAAGCCTAAACCCATGCTGCTGGTACCAAGTACACAGACAAGAACACAGCGCACTCTCACTTCCTTTGGCACTGGCAGGACAGGTCCCTTGCCAGAGAGAGAGAGAGAGAGAGAGAGAGAGAGAGAGAGAGAGAGAGAGGGAGGAGGAGGGAGGGAGGGAGGGAGGGAGGGAGGGAGGAGGGAGAGAGAGAGAGAGAGAGAGAGAGAGAGAGAGAAGCAGAGAGACAGAAAGAGACAGAGACAGAGAGAGAAATGGCTCTTCCTAATGGAGGCAAAAGACAGGATCTCAGGAGGGCAGTGCATGCAGACCCAGGTCAAGTCAACAGTGAGCCAGCACACCAACAACAATGACAGTCCGCTACAGAATCATGTAGCTTCCTTCTCATGGCTGAATCTCCCATCTTGCAACCTAAAAGAGAGAGAAATCTTTAAAATGTAGGTCAGCCTAGCAGAATTGATATATCACTGGGTCTTACAATAAATATATTAATTGGTGGTAAAGCTTTCTTTTAAACAACTTAGTGGTCTGAATTCCATTTTTTAAACTCACTTTTGTTTGTTTCTCTCTTACTTAGTTAAGCTGAAAAGAGTGAGCAACGGCTATAGCACTTCTAGATAGTGAATTTGTTCCTTTTCTGGGTTTTGTTATTCCAGTTCTGGAGGATCTCAGAGTCTTGTGCGTAGTAGGCAAGTGTTCCACCAATGAGGTACATGCAAAGCCAGAAATAGAACAGTTGTAATCACTTGCTGCTGCTGTGGTACAAGAAATCTATCCTTCTAAATTATTTTCTTTCCTTCTTCTTTTTTTTTTTTTTTTTTTTTTTTTTGGTATTTTGAGACAGGGTTTCTCTGTGCTTTGTGCCTTTCCTGGAACTCACTCTGTAGCCCAGGCTGGCCTCAAACTCACAAAGATCTACCTGCCTCTGCCTCCCGAGTGCTGGGATTTAAGGCATGCACCACCAATGCCTGGCTTTCTAAATTATTTCTATAGAATGCTAACATTGTTATTTGCCTTGAAAAATAATAAAGGAACTATGGAGTCAAGAGGTCAGTCAGTCTTTTATCTCTAGATAAGCTTTGTTGAAATCCTTTGGCAATAAGGTCTAGTTATCTTTTCCTTGTGTAAGTAGAAAATTCAGGCTTAAATACCTTTAGCAACTTTTTTTCTCGTATATGAAACAAAATAGTTGTACTTATGTACTTAGCATTGATGAGCTACATATATGTTTGGTAAAGGTTATGTTTTCACACCAGGACTGAAGGCACAATGTAAACATTTTCTGGAGACTCCAGTACCTACACATCTGTCTTGTGAATAGATAATGACACATCTGGGGAGACCTATACCTCTTCTTTTTTCAGTTTAAATACCTCACAATCCAATAGTATCACTTTCTTTATTCAGGTAGAATAAGGAACAGCTTTGCTAAAAATAGACCTGGTACAAACAAAGGTATTTTAATGCCACACAAATTTTCTTAATTGATTCTGACTCTTTAACTACCTTATGACTTCATTTTCTAGACCTTGGGTCATTCTTTCCTTCCATCTCCTAAAATCTTGGCAGATTCTATTCATATTTCTTAGGTTGGGAAACTAGAACCTGAATAGAGAACATTGGTATAGCTTTTGCAGGCCAAAATTTTGAGAGGGTGGTTCAGTGTGACCTGCTTCCTTCACTCAGTGTGGACACCTTGAAGCAGCATTCCAGACCAGAAAGCAGCTGCCCTCAACTGTCCCCCAGTTCCACAATTCACCTAATCAGAAGGGGAAAGGTGAATACAGTCTTTGCTGGGATCATGCACAAGACCACTACAGGTTTTGCTGACCTTTCACTTATGGACCGTTTAGCACATCTCAGAAGAAACAAGGCTGCTGAAAAATAATATCACAGGCAAGGTGTTATAAACAACAGAAACAAATTTTCAGAGTTCATGGAAACTGGGATGTCCAAAACCAAAATATGGCCCTTTCAGTTTCCAGTGAGGACACATTTGGCTGTGTGAGCAATGTCTTCAATCTGTATCCTGCCATGGGAAAAAGAGAGATGGGGATAGGGGACCAAGTGTGTCATGTGTGTGCTTCGGCTCTGGTCTATTCTTCTTCCTGTTACACAGAACATGGTTTCTATTGGAGCAGATGACACCTTTAATGACCTTATTTCACATCCATGCCTCCTTATACCATGTGTCTGAGTACAGGCAAACTAAATGTTAGTGCTTCACCATTACAGCGGGATGGGGAGGACTCAATTAATAAATCTCTGGGCTACACCCCCAAATCCATGCTGCTAATGTGTTTATTCTATCTGCAAACCTGGACCACAAAAACTTCCATTCATTCCAGTATCAACTCGAAAGTCTAAAATGGTCTTATATGAACACCGTCTATTCCAGAATATGGGGTAACTCAAGGCAAAATTCCTCTTTAGCTATGAACCTTTAAAACTAGCTAAGCTGTGGACCTCAAAAAATGCTTGATAGAAGAGAAATAGGGTGAGCTTTGCTATTCTCCAAGAAAGAAGGGGAGAGAGAGAGAGAGAGAGAGAGAGAGAGAGAGAGAGAATGTGTTCCAAGCATGTCTATAATTTAGGAAGGAAAGTTCCTTTGGAGCTTCAAGCAAACAAGTATATCTCTTTGACTTAATGAACAAAGTCCAAGCCCACTGGGATGACACTCTTATGGCCATAGCTCTTTGCTTGTTTCTGAGTTCTGGCCCCATACCTGGTGGAGGGAGCTGTGTGGGTACTTGCCTTACAGGTGGCCTCATAGCTCTCTGCCAGGGTCCTTCCCTCTGAAACTAAAAAGACAACCATGTTCTCTGGGCTTGAGGTGGGAGTAACGGTCCTGATTGTTTCTTATTCAACTCCAGGGCCATTTCCGCTTTTGTTGAAGAATGATGCATTTTCACAACTCTACAGAATCCACAAAGTCTGACAGCCTCCTTTTACTCCATCTTGGCTCCATTCCATTTATTTCAAACTGGCATGGCTTCTGCTCATACACTCCTCTTTAAGCAAATGATAGTCAAGTCACACCATTGTTCTCTTTAACACACTTTCTAGTGGGTTTTGTCTTCCTTTGGCTTCATTTGCTTTTGGGCCTGTTTTTTTTTTTTTTTTTTCTATTATGAATATGCTAAAAGTTCTGAACAGAGCAGAACAGAGTCAAACCAAGACCTTTGCCTCTATATAAGTATCAGCTTCATTTCCCCCCTAGTTTCTAATAATACCTTCCTCATTTCCATCTAAATGACCCCAGATTGAGCTTTAAAATCCATATTCCCACCAACCTGCTGTTCTTGAGTATTTATGGATTCTCTTAGAAGATGGGAGATAGCTCTCCAGCTTGCCTCTTTTCTTAGTAAGAAGATTGTGACCCCCACCAGTATGATCCATAACACCCACATGTCTCCATATAGTCTTGTCAAGGCAGTGCCCACTTTTTTCAGCTAGGGCTTCAGATATCTTTCAGCTTCTACTCACCACCCACTTCTGAAGCCATTTCCACAATTCTAGATTTTTTTTTTTTTTTTTTACAACAACGTCTTACGTCTTGGTACCTCATGAGATTATGGCAATTTGGCCATTTCCAAATGCCAGAATCTAATGTCAGCCATGGAAACCAAAGATAGTTGGCATAATTCTAGTCCAAGTGCCCACAAACTTGAGATTCAGGAAGGGCTGATATTTCAGCTCTATTCAAAGACAGGAAGAAAAGAAAACTGGTGACCCATCTTAAGGCTGTCATACAAGATGAGTTCCCATAGGTGAGTCAGAATTTGTGCTTTTCTAGCTCAAAACTAACTCGATTAGGTTCTGTGTTAGGGAAGGCAACCTGTTCTATGTAGTCTACTGGTCCATGTCAACTAGAAATGCCCTCATGGACACACCCAGAATGATGCTTGACCAAATGTCTAGGAACCAAATGGAACCCATATAATTAGCTATCACAGCTGTTATATTAATTTTGCTTTTGATGATATGATGAAAATAACCCAACAAAAATAATTTATTGGAGAAAGGGTTTGATTTAACTCACAGTCCCAGGTTACAGTCCTTCATTCCAGGGAAATCACAGTGGCAAGACCTCGAAGGAATCGATCATATCACACAAACAGACAATAACAGAACTCAATGATTCCAGGCACGCTGGGCTTGCCTCACTTTCTCCACTTTCATAAAATTCAGGGCTCCAACTCAATGAATATAATAAAGGCAATCCCTCACAGACATGCAAACTACTTCAAGGTTAAAAGTAACATGTCAAAAAAAAAAAACCAATAACATGTCCTACATGCTCTGTGAAATTATACCTATTAGGGGCAAGCCATTTTTCTTTTCATCTAGTGCTTTATCAGAGAGAAGTAGAGTTTATATTTTCCTTCAAGACAAAATAAGGTGTTTGGGAGGAAATTCTGGTATGTAGACTATCTGTTCTGAGAAATGACTCCCAGCACTTCAGTTCTACAAATGAACTTCTTCAATCGCCGACATTGATATTTACATACTTGACAACCAGATCCAGATGACTATGCTAGAATTCTACAATAGAAAAATAAAATGCAAAATGGGTGTCTGTTTACATGCAACTATAGACAGATGTTGATGGGAAGGAGTGGTACTGAAAATACCCGTCACTCCAGAATTGTCTTAGGACCCTAGTCAGCCCTTACCTTGTCCCGGGAAGGACAGATTTCCAGAGGCTATACAATCTAAGCTTCTGAGTCTGGGGAGGTCACTATCAATGTGTCACTGAGGAGCAGATAATAGACAGCTCTGGTGCTTGGCTGCTGGTCTCTCCCTACTGGACTAAAACAGAACACAGAGACAAGTAAATGCTAACCAAACCAGCTTCCTTCAGGCAAAAGTAAATGGTGGCAGCTACACAGATTACTCACCTATTAGTACTATTCAGGTGTGGACAATGGAGAGCCATACCAAAGACCGACAGTGTCTAATGACTATGAAATCTTTGTGGCTCCACACAGAGTTTTCATACAATGTACATCTATCTAAAATACTTCCTTGGGGAGCAGGCAGGTGAAATTGTTCAGTGAATAAAAATGCTTGCTGCTCAAGCCTGGTGTCCTAAGTTCAATCCTCAGAGCCCACATAAAGGTGGAAGGAGAGAACTTCACAGAGATGTCCTCTGACTTCCACACGCAAGCTGTGAATGCATTACTGCTTGCACACATCATGCAAATACATTTGCAACAAGAGTAGTTAAAAGTAAATGAACACTGGGCAGTGGTGGCAAACGCCTTTAATCCCAGCATTCGGGAGGCAGAGCCAGGAAGATCTCTGTGAGTTTGAGGCCAGCCTGGGCTCCAAAGTGAGTTCCAGGAAAGGCACAAAGCTACACAGAGAAACCCTGTCTCAAAAAACAAAAACAAACAAACAAAAAAAGTAAATGAACAAAGTACAATTTTTCATAATTACTTTTGTTCTCTGAAAGCTTCATCCATTTATACAATATATATTGATCATATCTATTCATCCACATAAAATACTATCTTAATTTAAATATTTTGAAGTCCATTCTGATACAAGGACTAAGCTATTTTATGCTTTAATGAACTCTGTAACAAATAATGAAACCATGTCATACTTAACAAAATTTTTATTTATGGCAAGAAAGGAGCATCGTTACCTAATGGACTATCAATGAATTTTGTGACAGAAAATAAATTTACTGCTGAAGGAGAAGTTGGCTAAATGTAATCTGAATATCCCAAAGCCTTCAAATGAACTGACTTAAAAGTTTACCTTGGAAATTAATTCCCAAAGTGACTGGTCTTAGAGTCCTAGATAAGTAGAAGAGGCTCCTTTAACAAGGACAGAGAGATGCCTTGCATGGGAAAATGGACATTTAAGTGGGTGAAGAATTTCAACATGGAAGTGCAATACTCTTACTAGTTCAGTGTAAAGAATACCCTTGGGGTCTCAGGGCACATTATAGTCTAAAGATGACATGGAATGCTGGAGATATCCCAGTGTCAAATTGATGAGCTATAGACAAGATTTCAGTCAGCCTACTGAGTAGAGACAAAATTGCACATGGTTTTCTTTTCTTTTCCTTTTTTTTTTTTTTTTTGTCAAGACAAAATTTCCCTGTGGAGTTCTAGCTGCCCTGGAACTCACTTTGACACAGAGTCTCTCTGTGTAGTCTTGGTTGTCCTAGAACTCACTCTGTATATCAGGCTGGCCTTGAACTCAGAGATCTGCCGGGCTCTGCCTCCTGAATGCTGGGATTGAAGGAATGTACCACCACCGCCCAGCTGCACATGATTTTTCTTTATGGATAGCTGCAAGAAAAGAGTAGTAAAGTTCAGAGAGAAACTACGGATGCTAAATGATCATTTCCAGTTCAGAGAAAAGTTTTGGGAATTCTTGAAATGTACAGTGAAAACTCAGTGATTAAATGAAGAATGGAAGAAAAATCCTTAAAGATACTAACTCATCTAGGTGTTGGATTTCAAGTCCCCCCCCTAGAAAAAAATTGAATAGCATCAAATCCTTCACATTTCAAATATATTTAGTAGTACAGGTTACATCCCTTTAGCTGAGGAGAGAGAGATGATGCCTGGAGACCTTAAAGACTTTTCATGTGCACTGTTGAGAAATTATACAAATAAGTAATAGTCTCTCCACACTTGCCATAAAAATTTCATTGAATTATTGCTGTTTTTTAAAAGGTTTATTTATTACGCATACAGTGTTCTGTTTACATGCCAGAAGAGGGCACCAGATCTCATTATAGATGGTTGTGAGCCATCATGTGGTTGCTGGGGATTGAACTTGGGACCTCTGGAAGAACAGCCAGTGCTCTTAACTTCTAAGCCACCTCTCTAGCCTGAATTATTGCTTTAATTATGTAGCACATTTAAAATTTTTAAATTATTTTTATGTATTGTGTAGTTGGAGTTTTCTCCAGTCCTATCCAGCCCCATGGGCCCTACAACTGCTTATAAAATAATCACTCAGAAACTTACGTTAATTAATTAATATAAGTTAATAAATTAATTAATTAAACTGCTCAGCCATTAGCTCATGCCTACCATTGTCTAGTTCTTACATTTATACGCAGCCCATTTCTATTAATCTAATGTCACCATGTGTTCCGTGGCTTTACCTGTTGCCTTTACATGTTGCGCCTTGGACAGCAGGCTGGCATCTCTTCCTTTTAGCCTCCCACTTTCCAGAATCTCCTCTTTCCTTGTCCCACCTATACTTCCTGCCTGGCTACAGGCCAATCAGTGTTTTATTTATTAACCAGAGTAACACATTTAACATACAGAACATCCCACAGCACATGTGCATGTGTCCCTATTTGTCAGTGCATGCACCACATGTGTGCAGGTCCTATGGAGGCCAGAAAATGGTCTGGAGTTACAGACTGTGTGAATCACCATATGGGTGCTGGGAATTGTCCTCTGAAGAAAGTGCTTTTAACCACTGAGCCCTCTCTTCAGCCCCTATAGCACATTTTTAAAGAAAGTGATTATGTTGACAGTGGCCCCAAAAATCTATTTCAAGAGACTCTCATACCCATAGGGAAGGATTTCTAAAGAACTGGTGCTTAAGATGCAAAATATAATTAGAAATTAAGTAGAATAAGAATAATGGAAAAAGCTTTTCCAGTTGAAAATGCAGCATGTGTCAAGGTTTTTGGTAGAAAAGACATGATCAGTATGAAGGTATAGGAGCCCACTGGGGCTCCCTAGTCAGTCCTTACTCAAGGTCAGAGAATCTGAGCTTGCTTTACCCAGCAGTGCTGCATAATGGAATGATTTGGCCAAAGGCATGGGTAACAGGTGTTTTGAAGGGTCTACACTTGTTGGTATTTTACACCTTGACCCTAGAAAGGGGAGTCTTTTGCTCCTCCCCTTGCTGATGCATAAAAGGGCAGTTATGATTAAAGTCTGGGTGGCTGGATATTGAAGGCCCTCCTGAAGCTATCCTGTGTCTCTGTCTCTCTCCTCATCTCCGCCTGTATTTCTATCTAATATTTCCTCCTCATTCTTCTCTCCTCCACCCAAGAACCCTTTGGTATGTGGGAGCTGGTCTCACACAATCCCCGACATGAGGGATTCAACAAATCATAACTAAAGGATCCTGGCAATGGACTCTGGCTCCCTATAGCCAAGGAATGGGTAAAAATCGTGAATTGGTATAAAGTCTTGCTCATCATCTGTAGATTCCACAATGCCTTTGTTTCCCTCCATTCCTCTGCCATACTCATTCCCTCATCTCTGTTGCTTGCTGGGAAGTCATAAGTGACGTTTCTCCATTTTTGTTCATTGACTAGAAAGAGGAGGGATGTGACTTCTGCTCCTTTCTCTCTGTTCTCATTTGCAGCTATAGTTTTGACATGGAGTCAAGGCCCCTCTCCATGGCTATTAGTACCCTGCTCTGAATGTTTATGGTGCTGAGTGATGTCCTGCTTGGTGGAGTTTGAACAACCCTTTGTGGAATGTAATACATTTAGTGACACATTCTAATAACAGAGTTAAGTCTTCCTGCGGCAACATTAATGCTTAGTCACTTTACAGCTCGCACTGTGGGTGGGCTGCATTTACTTTATGTGAAACCTAAAATTACAGTGGGATGAATATAGTATTGCAACAGCAGCATCCATGGGCCTAAGACATAGCATCTTTTCTTTTAAACTGCATGCTATTTTTCCCCAATAAATAAAATTTATATTTTTTTTTCAGATTTTTCTTTTATCCCAGGATTTATTCCAGGTTTAATCCTATTGGTTTTTTTTTTTTTTCCTCCAAGAAAAAGGAAATCCAAAATGTCTGCAATGTCCGCTTCAGGAAGGGAAAGGATGCAGGTGAAGAATGTCACACCAAAAGGACCAGACATTGTGGGGAAGACAAAGAGTGAAACTAGAAGTAGAATTGGCTGGGTTATGACATGAATGCACATACACATGCATACTTACACACAGTCACATGCATGCACACATGTACACACATACACAAACACACACACACACGCACACACGCACACACAAGGCACTGGGAGAGTATCTTCTCCCACAAAAGCCTCTTCTTGCTCATTTTCCCTCAGCCTCTTGAACTGCTTTCCTACGACTAGCCAAATGCATGTGCAGTTCCCCTCCACACAGACTTCAACAATAATCTCCATCCCTTTGAAGGCAGCAGGAAAACAGAACTGAGACACACTCCTCGACTCATCACGTGGATGGCAAGTGCCTCACGTGGCAGACTCTTCTTTGATTTGGAACCCAAACCGTAAATTCCTTTCCTCAAAAAACCCCTGCATACACATTTAACCATTATTACGGTTTGCATTTGAGTGGCCCCAACAGACTCATGGGTTTGACTACTTGATCCCAGCTCGTTGTTTTGTTATTTTGTCTTTCTTTATCTTATCTTTCTTTCCTTCTTACTCTTTTCCTTCCTTCCTCCTCCTCCTCCTCCTCCACCTTTTTCTCTCTTCTTATTTGGAAGACTGTTCTGGGAGGTTGTAAAATGTTTAGCAGGTGGATTCCTAATGGAGAGGAAGTGAGTCCAGAAAGCTTTGAGGTCTCATCTGGCCCTGGTTTCTGTCCGTCCTGTTTCTTGAGCCACGACAGCTATCTACCTTGTACTTCCATTGTCCTATATTCTGTGCCACGATCCCCTCAAACCATAAGACAACGTAGCTGCCTCCTCCCTTTAGCTGCTTCCTGGCAGGTATTTATCCCAGCAATAAGAAAAGTAACTAATAAAGAAAATGTGACCCTGAGCTTCTTGCCAGTTTAATATATCACACGTCGTAGAGATGATCGTGCCTACGGAGGATGACTCCAATTCCAAGCAAGAAGCAAAGTGCAAGAAAGGAAAAATTAAGTCTTTGCCTTGTGGGAGCATCTTCTTAAGCAGAAAAGGCATTTTGGGTGAAATATTTTGTCCGGGGGAGACAGAAGAAAAGACATGAATGATGTATGGGCCTCTGTAACTGGCTAAAAGGCATGGCAGCCTTTAGTCAAAGCCAGGAGAGTGTAATGAATACCTGCCTTGTGCCTCATGATCCTTAAAAACATCCACATTTAACCCCACACACTTCCAAGAAGTTTGTAAACATCAGAGCAACTTCTCACTTGAATCTGACATCCAGAGATTCTGGAAGTTTCTGAAACTGTTCTACTGGGCAGGCCTAGAGTTGTGGTCACACTTCTGTCTTGGGGCCACAGCTCACTCACCTGCTCCATGGTCACTGTAACTCTTCCTCACAAAGTAAGACTGACACTCCATTAGGAGGGAGGGCCAGTGTGATGGGATTAAAGGCATCTTCAGCCAGGTTTGGTACATATGTCTCTGCTGTCATTCAGGCACATCCGGACACATGCTGTCCTGGGGTTTATGACCTTAGTTGACAGTGTCCTTCCTTGGTGGGAATAACAGGTCAGGCCCATCTGCAACAGAGAGCTATCAGATACAACTCTTGGTCCCTGCACTTCCAGTCCAAGGAGAAATCGCTGGACCATAGCACCAAAGCGACTGTGGCCTTTGGGAAATGCCGCTCTTTCACCAAACTAGAAAGATCCTTGTCTGCCTGTTCCTGGACAGCTAGATAAGGAAAGCCACCGATCGCCTTGCCGATTCATCAGGGTCACTCAGGAAGTCCTTTTGTTCCATCAGTGGCACCAGTAACAATAACAACACAAAGAATAAATAAATAAATAAAACGGTGTTTTAAGAACCTTCACACAGAGTTCCCAGATGGCAATCTGGATTTTCATCTCAGCCAGAGGGAAGCAGTAAAGCCAAATTCAAGAACTGAAAAATCATGCTCTGCTTGGGCATGATTCCGTTCTGCATGCTGGCAGCTTCCAGGCTGCATCCCCACCTGGCAGCACCAAGGTGTCTTCTCAGAAAAGCAGCCACAGATTTACTGGAGGGCGTTGAGTGCTTCTCCACAGACCCTTGGGCACCAGTAAGGCAAAATGTCTTGTGACACAAGACAGAGGCAAATAAAATTGCTTCCAATTATTTTTTGGACGGAGACTGTGAGAGGCCCATTGAGAAGCACAAGCCAGACTTCACACATATTTAATTTTTAAGATGTAAATAACGTTAAGTTTTTCTACACATCCATATTGACTTTAGTTTTGTGTTATAATTTGAAGTGTTATTTTTTAAACTTTAGTGATTCTCAACCCATGATTATTAAAGAAAATGCATTATGCATTCATCTTTTACATTTTTCTAGTGTTCATGGATTTTCATAACAGAATATTTAATGGGCAGAAACTGTCCAGCAGTAGGCTGTTTCAGTATTCACCGTGGGAATTAATTGGATGAAATCTCTGGCTGTCTCCTCTTGGAATACCTGCTGTAACTTCTAACCAGAGGTGTTCCCACTCCACAAGGCATCTTTTATACTACCTGTGTTTCCTCTCTCTCTTTTTTTTTTTTTGTTTGTTTTTGTTTTTCAAGACAGGGTTTCTCTGTGTAGTTTTGTGCCTTTCCTGGAACTCACTTTGTAGCCCAGGCTGGCCTAGAACTCACAGAGATCTGCCTGGCTCTGCCTCCCAAGTGCTGGGATTAAAGGCGTGGGCCACCACCACCCGGCGTTTTCCCCTCTTTTTATAGAAATCTTCTGAGGCTTTGAAATCAAACAAAACTGAGTTCAAGCTATTTACCAACGGTGTGCATGTGTGAGCGTGTACGTGTGTACACTTCAGTCTCCCACATGTTTATTAGAGACAATCAGCATTTCATTATACTCTGCTGTGCTATTCATTTACTCATAAATGTAAAGTGGTAGGTGATTCAACAACTGGCAGTTTGTTTCCATTTGGTGTTTTTCCCTCCTCTTATTAATGTATTTTGGCCCAGAAAAGTGAATGCTCACTCCCACATCTTATATTTACATTCGTTGAAATGTCACCTACTATCAAACATCTTCCCTCAGACATCTCCCCCTTCTGTGATCCCCATGGCTCGGTGACTCCTACACCATCTCTAATTCTGCGTGACTTATGTCCTATACCTTGGGTAGCACTTGTTACTTATGACCTTAGGCTATTGTTTATCTTTGTATAACTCCCATGTATGCAGCTGAAATGGCAGCCTATGAACAGTAAGACACAAATGTTTCTTGGATGCTTGTTAAATGACTATTAGAAAAAATGTCTTGTTTCATTTTCATATTGTTTGTTGAACTGAAATGAAAACTGCCTTCTGTGCTAGTGACTGTCTAATAAAGGGTATTTTTCATTGCTGTGAAGAGGCACCATGACTCAGGCAACTCAGACATCATTTAACTGAGGTGGCTGGTTTACAGTTTCAGAGGCTCAGTCCATTGTCATCAGAATAGAGAGCATGACAGCATGCAGGCAGATGTGGTGCTGGAGCTGAGAGGCCTACATCTTGACTCAGAGACAACAGGAAGTGAACTGACTGTCACACTGAGTGAAGCTGGAGAAAAGAGACCTGAGTGCCCTCCCCCACGGTGACATACTTCCTCCAGCAAGGCCACACCTCCTAACAGTGCCCCTCCCCTTGGGGGCCATTTTCTTTCAGATCACCACATTTCCTTTAAAACACCTTATCATTTAAATAATTTCGAAAATACTTCTTCATCCCAAGTTACATAATAATTAAAGTCAAGGTGAAAGATCTGTATTTCTGGGAGAGTTAAGCTTTTGTTTTGATGGGCCTTTAGCTGTCCATCTTTGGGTCCCTTATGCAGTGGTATTGTGTTCCCCAAAATATTGTGCACCTTAATAAACTTATCTGGGGTCAGAGAACAGGACAGCCACAATATTAAACATAGAGGATAGGCAGTGGTGGCACACGCCTTTAATCCCAGCATTCCAGGGGCAGAGATCTACCTGGATCTCTGTGTGTTCAAGGATATAGCCAACCATGGTGACTCACGCCTTTAATCCCAGAAAGCGAGCCTGTAATCACAGGGAGTGATGGTAGAAAACAGAAAGGTATATAAGGTGTGAGTACCAGAAACTAGAAGCATTTGGCTGGTTAAGCTTTTAGGCTTTTGAGCAGCACAGTTCAGCTGAGATTCATTCTGGATGAGGACACAGATCCTTCCAGTCTGAGGAAACAGGATCAGCTGAGGAACTGGTGAGGTGAGGAAGCTGTGGCTTGTTCTGCTTCTCTGATCTTCCAGCATTCACCCCAATACCTGGCCTCAGGTTTGATTTTATTGATTAGACCATTTAAGATTCATGCTACATCTTTACAGAGACATAATTCCTTCAAGCTGGTGGTAATGCTTCAGAAAAACAGACAACGTGTCACTTCGAGACTCTCTTTCTCTATGCATGGGAGGGAGGGGTTCATATAATCAGAAAAGACTTTTCCTACTTAAAAAAAAATCTCTTGTTTTATAACTGGAACATTAGTAATGTGGAGGTTTCTTTTCCATGTGTTACTACTTCTTTCCCGGATTCCACAGGCCCCAGTTAACAAAACAGAGCTCAATTTCTCAGGCATTGAATTTACTCTCCTCTTTGAGCATTTCCCAGTTCCTTGTGAAAGTTCAGCCAGGGCTTCTCATGCCTATTCATGAGCATGTTGCTCTCAAGTCCCGAAGGATTCCATTCTTACTCCTCTTTATTCTAGCTGGGTCTTCTGTTGCTTCTACTTCTGGTACTCCCTAGGCTGCTGGGGCCTCAAAGTCTGGAGTATAATATTTTCCACTTGATTTACTCATTTTCAGAATGAACCACATTCCTACACCTCCTCCAATGCTTTCATGCAAAATGAAGGGCTCAAAATAATGAGGAACATACATCTTACACCGACAACCTTCTTGTGCTGTAATGATAAGAGACACAGATGTACTATTTGATATTCTGTCACAAATAATATTATGTTAACACAGAGTTTATTGAAAGTAATTTTTATTAGGAATCTAAGTTCAAGCTTGAGATGAATTACTCAGTCACCACAATTAGTACAGTACAGGGCATTTTGTGAATAACAGAGAGTGTAATTATTAGAAGGTGACACCAGTGTGTCTAGTTCACCTCAGGCATGGAACTAGTCTTAGCTTGAGGGTGAGCTTTAGATCCCAAGGTGAACCCTGAGACTTCTCTTGAAGTCCAAGGGAGCTGCCTAGAGACAAAACACCTGTTTTTCCTCGATGATTCACATGGGAGGGAGGAGGACATTCCAGCCTCTACAAGTACTTAAAGTACTTGAGCCTTTGTTCACACACTTACTCTACCTGTCAAAAATTCAAGCAAAGGTCAAATATGTTAAAATTGAGGAGTGGACCTGGAACATTCGCAGAAAAGAATAAAGACGTCACTGTAAATTTTTTTTTTTCTTTTATGTGGAATCCCTCCTGGGTGAATTCTTTGAATTGTCCCTTTTCCTTTCAGTGGGGAGATCCCATAGTCAGCTGCTTATCCTCTCTCACTGCAGAGAAGGGACTTAGGGTGGAGACCCTGTCAACTGTCACCAGCCCATCAACATAGTTCTCAGAAGCAATGCACAGGGCGATTTATTTTCTCCTAGGAGGCGGCTTCATGTTTAAGCCAAAACCCTTGCCAGTAACAGAGTTGTTTCTGAGGGTCCTTCACTCCCTGAGATCTCCAAGGATGGCAGCAGATGGCGGGAGATTTGCTGTTAAGTGGTTCTCACTCTCTCATAAACTCAAGACCTTATTGACTCTGACCCTGGGTTTGTCTCAGGTGCAACACCAAAAAGATAATGAAGCACAGAGGTAAAAACATCACTAGCTCTCCAGCACCCTTGAATTCAAGCTGCTCTGGAGCTCAGTTACAGTAGAATGTGAGCGCTCACCATCTTCTAGAAAGTGCCACTCACCATGAGAACTGCAGCAAGAATCCCTTCTACTACATACGAAAACACAGCAACTTGTGCTGATGATGTGCAGGCTGGCTTCTTTTCCAGGAGGGGGGGAAAAGAAGGAGCGGGGGTAAGAGGAACAAGAACAAGGAAGAAAAGTTTCCATCAACAAAGCGCATCCCTAGACTGGAAAAAAAAATTGAGGAAGTGGCTTTGTCTTCTCTTCACCTATGATTCCTCAATGAATTTACAACATCCTTTCTGGAGATGTTCCAGCCATCACCATACTGTATATTTATATTTCTTTATCAAAAGTGCCTGTCCAGCTAACAAGGTGGGTTATTAAACTATAAAAGAAACTTACAATAACATAGAGAGGGCTTCTTATAAGCAAGAAGCAGCATTGACTGGTGGTCATTTTCTCAAAATTCCGAAGTAGAGAATATTTCTATTCATCTCCTAAGCCCTCAGCAAAACCCTCTTCATTTGAGAAACTCCTGCTGGGCTCATCTTTCCACTCGCAGGAGACACACCGGACTAAGTAAAACAAGCATTCGCTGAGTACCCAAAGCTGTAGACATACTAATAAACGTCATCCTCACTAATTTGAGTCATCTCCCCAAGGGCATTTGTCATTTGTACTCGGATATTCTGACAACCACTTGGCACATGCATTTTATCATGTTGTAATGGAGCAAGTTTCTATTCAATTTTTTTTCACTCCAATTACATACAGTGAATCAGACCCTTGCTACATAGACATGTGCTGGGAGTCCTCCCCAGAGCCAAGAGCCATGGAGAACATGGCTCCCATGTCTGCCAGTGGCTCCTGACGGTGCATTCCTCACCTTTTAAATAGCAGATAATTTTTTCCCTCCCATTTGAGGGTGAACCAGATCATTTGCATTGTAAATAAAGCCATTTCTTGCCTTTATTTCCATCATTTTTGATTGCTTTTGGCTGCTTAACTTGGATAATTTAATCACAAGCCATTTGAAAGAGAGCAGAGAAAGATTTTAAATAAGTTTAGAAGTGAGCACAAAACCCATCTATGGCAGGAGCAGATTGCTACTGCATCTCTAGTAGCAGACTCCATTGGATGTTCTCAGCGCACCTTCCTGAGGACGTGGGAAAAATGCAACAGCATCTCCTCCAGGGAGTCATCTGAGGTGAGCTGGAAACTCCATGTGCAGCAGCATGCTGGGAGAGACAGGTGTTGTGTCCTCTGCACCCAGGCCCTGTCTGAGGACCTGCTTCTGCTTTGCTTGTCTAGGAACCTAAACAAAGTCTGAGTGGAGTTCATTTCCTGCCATCATCTTTATAGGGTAAAGAATGGAAAAATCATTCTTCATAAGGATTTATCTTTGTGGGCTTTAACATCTTGAGGGTAGCAGCCATTCCTCAAAATTGTGAGACATCACCAAGATCATTCTTCCACCTAAATTTCTTTGGATAGACTTCATTGTTTCTGACATGATGCCCACAGTTATTATTTCTCCAGGGAGTAGCATGCAAGCGAGCCTTTCCAGATTCACATGAAGATCCTGAAGTTTTTTTTTTTTCCTCAATGGCTGTCTTTCCTTACCTGCTCCAGGTAGCTTCTTGACAATGCCAATGAGGAGCAGGCACTGAATCCCTCATACTGCCTGGAGAAGATGGAGGTCCTCATGCCACCTCCAGGTCATGTGAAGACATTCAGGAGTGCAACCTCACAGTCTAAGCCAGCTCATTTGACATTCTGCAAAAGTAGAGCTTCTCAGAGAAGGGCAGATGACCGATGGTAAGGCCCCTGACAGGTCAAACTATAGGGCCATATCCTCCAAGTTTACTAGCGAACTCTGGCACTTAGTGACCAACTGAACCCACCATGCTTTCCCAGTCCTTGCCCATTTGGTTGACTGTCTCTCCTTTTTGAACATTTTGCTCTTATATTACTCTGAGATGTTTCTTCTCTTACTCGGCTTCTTTTAGTTGTCCTCTATACTTTAATACCCCCTGGAGCTCCATGATCATGCTTAGCTAGTTCCCCTAACACCTCAATGTTTCCTTCCGTCTCCTAACCTTTCCTGAACACTACACTTGCTGGAGATTTATGCATCCAGAGAGCTCTTCTAAGAGGGAAATTCATTGTTTAATGCCTTGGGTACCCCATGTGTGAGAAATAAGTTCTTTATTTCTCTCTGCTTCTTTCCAACTCTTTCTGTTCTTCCCAGTGGTAAAGTGCTGCCCATTTGAAGCTCACAGCAAGGATTTTATAGTTCTGAAGACCTCTTCCACTTAACCCAGTGGTTCTCAACTTTCCTAATGCTGTGACCCTTTAATACAGTTCCTCATGCTGTGGTGACCCCCCAACCATAAAACTATTTTCAATATATTTCATAACTGTATTTGTGCTACTATTATTAATTGTAATTTAAATATTTGTATTTTCTGATGGTCTTAGGCGATCCCTGTGAAAGGGTCATTTGCCCCCACACACACACAAAGGAATCAAGACCCCTAGGTTGAAAACCACTGGCTAAGGCCTTCCAGTCTGCTAGAGTTGCTGCTTAATCATTGTGAATGTGCCAAAGGTTACACAAACGTGGAGCTCTAGCTTTTGTTTAAAACTAAAATGATTAACCCTTACCTGGAGCCACACTATTCTTCTGACCCCTCCACACTCATTATTATTCCTGTGCTGCAACCTCTGTCTATTTACCCACCATGCAACAGAAGCTTATTCTTCCCACGAGCCATCTTGGTCTCCTTACCAATTTGCTAAACCTCTGCTGTGCTCTAAGCCCGTGTTTTCTCAAGAGTACCTTGGGCTCCACCAGTCTCACATTCTGTCTCCTGCACTGCTTCTGTCTGGAAGGTATGTGAAAATCACACATACACTAGCTGAACATTCTCCCCTTTCAGATTTCCCCCTGTCACAGTCCCACTGAAGCGCCTCCTGTGCAAATCCACCCTCCTCCTGGTTGTCAAGGCATATAAGTAAGAGTCCTACATGGGGTACACCAAGACCTTGGGTACTGATGAAATGTTTTTTGCCACCATCACACATCTGGTTGTTAGAAACAAGCAAATAAGAAAAAAAATGATGTAAGATCACATTCCAAAGTGTCATTTAATCACTTCTTTTATATATTTACAAATGTTTTCTGCAATCATAATTTTTAATAACAAAACCTTCTTGGGATCATAGAAATTTTTTGTTGTTTTTTGTTTGTTTATTTTCGGAAACAGGGTTTCTCTGTGTAGCCCTGGCTGTCCTAGAACCAGCTCTGTAGACCAGGCTGGCCTCAAACTCACAGAGATCTGCCTGCCTCTGCCTCCTGAGTGCTGGTATGAAAGGCATGCACCACCCTCCCCCAGGGAATCATAAAATTTTTATGTAAGAAATAATTTAATTTCTTATACCTCTTGCTTTAAAAAAAAAAACTTTAATTGTTTTTATTTTTGTCAGTTGCAATAATTTTAAGCTAGTTGGCATTTACTTTTTCCTACTACTATGCATCCTATGTCAGCCACTAGAGAAGCTTTGATCAGCACTGTATCTTGGGAGCTCAGGCAACTAAAGTGCTTACTATGATACAAATTAACAACTATTGCTAATGCAGGGGAAGCAGGGCTGTGTTGGTCATTGTCTAGTGACCAATGTCTAACTCATAAATGACACTGGTTGCTTTCCTTCACAGACACTAGAACCAACCTGTTACCTGCCCAACCACAAGGAAGACAGAAATATTTGTTTTCTGTGTGCCAGAGAGTGCAGGTGTGATGCTCTGCTTTAGCGATCATCATTAACTTACGTGCGTCCGAGTAATTGCGTTCTCTCCAGGCCCATCATGATGTGATAGAAATAGCTAGAAGGTGGTAGAAGGAGTGGGCATCTCAGAGCCACACAACGTAGGTTCAAAACTCTCCTCTTCGGCTTGTTAGCCAAGCCTGTGCAGCACTGGGAAAAACTTCTCCTCTGTGAACCTCAAATCTAATCACTGGTCAACAGATATTTGATAGGGTAACTGAAATGATTCACTGCACGAGCGTGTAAGACCCGCTCACTTCCATTTCGAGCAAGAGAAGGGCACTCTGCATGTGTTACTTCCCTCTCTTTTTCCTCATTGCCATATTAACTCATTGTCTTATTTCTTTTTGTCCTTACAGTGCTTATGATCATGGGTTTGCTTCTGTCTTGGGTTTCATAAAAATCTGCCTTATCAACACCCGAGAACCCTCACCTTTGTGCTATAAAATACTGAAATTTCATCAATATTTCCAATGCAGTTATATTCTCCAGAATATTTAACAATATTCTCTATTGTTAAAGACTTCTTTTTAATCTTTGTAAGATTTTTTTCTCTTAATCTTTATAATAGCAATCTCTTTAAACAATTTGGCAGTTATCCCTCATTCTGGACTGACTATAATTCTGTCAGGTTGAAAATACTGTATTCTACCTCATTATGTAAAATATAAACCCATCCAAGATAAGGACCTCCATTGTAAACTTTATACTACAAGAATACAGGAAAGATTTTGTCTTCTGTCATATGTACACTATCGGCTATAAAGTAGTTAACTAGATGTATTGATTTGCTAAGGCTGCTGTAACACCAAGACTCTAATAGCTGGCTGAAACAACTGAAGTTTCTAAGTGGTGGCACACATCTGGAACCCAGTACTTGGTAGGCAGGGCTAGGAACATCAGGAGGTAGAGATTCAGGGTTGACTATATAAGAAGATTGAGGCCAGCCTAGGCTACATGTAACCCTATTTTAAAGAACAAAAGCAAACAAGAAAAACGTGATGAAGGAGGATAGGTTCTCTCTGAGAGGGGTATGTGTGTGTGTGTGTGTGTGTGTGTGTGTGTGTGTGTGTGTGTGTGTGACAATCGGCCTCTGTGTTTCTCTCTAAGGGTCACATAGTTTTCTGGCCTGTTTGACCCTGAGAAGTTATGAAATCAGCCCAAGCAATTCTACTTATGAAGTTTCACTGGAAGCGAGTATGAATACAGGCAAATTCCTGGCTCCTGCAGGACTTCATTACTTACAAATGTGCCTGCAAAGAACAGATCTTCCTTCCTACCTCAAATGCCAGGGCTCTGCAAGAATGGGCAGGCATTCAACTAGTTTCCTAGGGGGGCTTGATAGGTGCCACTTCCACATCAGAACTAGTGTCTTGGTCCCTAATTATGGTCATACTGCAAAGGTATTAGACAAAATAAATCCTCAAACACTCCACGTCAAGTAAAGGTTTTGTTACACAATAGATTTGTCTAAATATATCCTGTTGAAAAAGAGGTTAGACTCTCACTGAACTTATGCAAATAACTATACTGACATGAAAAGTAAGGAAACATAATAAAAAAAAATACACTGTGTTCCTGTGACATCCTCTGAGATGTAAGGGAGGAAACAATAACATTCAAAGAATGTTTTACATCAAGCCTCAGAATTATTTCACACTTCAGAGAGAGAGAGATCTATCAATAGAAAGAAGAAAGGTATTTGGGCTTGAGGAATATCTAGTTGAATATGAGACATTAAAACAATGTCAATATTTCAAAGCAAAGAAGCACAATTTATTTTCCTTCTTCTTAATCCAAGTTAATACATGTTTTTTCTGCAAGGGCTTTGGCCGGCAGCTGCTTTCATAAGACCAGCTTATTCAGGATTGACAGGAGCTCTGGAAATGCTTTGTCAGGGTTGTCTGAGCCCCGTCAGCTCCAAAGTCCACACTGGAAGAACCATAGTCAGGCAGAACAGCTTGTTGTGACTGCCTTGACAACACACTGTGGATTGGCTTTTTAAACAGTAGACATTTATTTCCTGACATCCCTCAGGACAGAAAGTCCACAATCAAGGAGTTAGCAGATCTCACTCTCTGTGTCCATGCTGTCTCTCTTTGATGTCTGTAACCTAGTCTCTTTCCCTCAGGAAAACAGTCATGCTACCTTAGGCCTCATGATGATGGCCTTTCTTTACCGTGTCTCCTTAAACACCTTATGTCCAAAGACATTCTGCTGAGGTTAGAAGTTAAAGATACGAATTGGCAGTGGGAGTGAGAATTCAATTCATAACATTAAGTAAGAAGTTCTCAATCTATCCTTCATTGACAACCAAATGTATGCCTTCAGTCAATCATGAGAGAAAAGTCAAAGCAACTTGCTGCCAATAATTAAGACTAAATAGATACTAATTCATCAAGTGGTTGGTGCTATTGTCATGGAAAAATAGTAAAAATTTCCACTGAATAAATAAAATGTGTAACTCTGTTAACTGCATTAGATTATTATTTCTATTCAAGGTAAAAATGTATTATAGAATATCAAATTTTTGAGGCCTTCTAATTCATCTTTTCAAAATATACAATGTATAAAACATATTTATGAACCAGCAAGACAGTTCAGAAAGTAAATACATTTGTTGCTAAGCCTTGGCACAATACCCCCACCCTGTCCACAATATGAAAACATATAAATACATTTTAACAATTAAGAGTAAAATACATGTACAATAGTAACTTTTTTCCATGGACCATATTAGCTTAGAGAAAACTCAGCTATTTATTTAAGTTTCTTTTCCATGAAATGCATACAGCGTTGAACTGATTAATAATAACAGAACATGTGAGAAACAGTAATTATTATAATCTTTTATAAAGTAAAAGACCAAGTCTTTATGATTTTTATTGTCCATCTGGACAAGTCTCAAAGGTACTTTTAAGTATAAAAAGTGTTTTGAATATTTTTACTTAACTTTATGACAATTAAATGTGATATTAAGGAAGATCCATTTGATTCGGGTCAGATCACTTTTACATAAGAATAACGAAGGATGGGGTTAATACTGACCTAGTTTAGATACAATTTAATTTCAGTGACAATAACAAAAATGTTTTAAAATAAACATTAAAAAGACAATTAGAAGAAACCACAAAAATTCACAACTGAGAAACGTTTGTTACTTGTTTAAAAAGACAAAGACACTTCAAGGTCATTAAGAACCACCGAGAGTGAACTGGCTGACATAATAAAAATCTTACTTTCCAGCAAAATTACCCAACGAATGCAGGATCTCTTTTTTAGTTCTAAAACTAGTCCATCACTCCATCACTGGTAGGGTTTTAAAAGTGGAACACTAGTCTTGTTCTTCCAAAACCCTTCAACAAGTGAACACATTGAAACCAAATTCTTCCTCTTCTGATCATGATGGAGGGATAGAGACAGGATTCACCTCCTCATCTTGAACTATGGGACACTGGACACAAGCTGCGGAACAACTATTTTTTTCAGACATGGGATAAAAGAAAAAAGAGTATATGATCTCTGAAAGAAGGGAGCACAGGAGGTGAGCTCTGTCTTTGCCTCAGATTATTAAAGAGAAATAGTTGAACTCATAGGTAAAAATCTTCCAATGAAGATACTTTTGGGTCAAGACTTTATTACTTATGGAGTTCTTCTCAACATTTAATGATGAAACAATATCAATGATACATAAACCACATTGATAACACTTTAGATATCATTTCATGAGGCCAATCTGAACTGAAAACAAACAAACAAAAACCAACACATTTATCATAAATTGAAATATAGTACCAAACAGAAAGTTACAAGTCAAAATCCTTCATGAATATGGAAAAAGCATCCTTAAAATTTTAACAAGCTGAGACAAGCAATTCATAGGAACGTTACCATAGTGAAATGTTATTTATTTCAGTGATACAAGTTTAACATTAGAAAAAGCAGTTACTGCATTTTATCACATTAATAAGCTATAAAATAAAAACATGTCCTTCTATAGAGACATAAAGAAATCACTTGACCAAGTTGAATACTCACTAATTACTTTTTAAAATTCTAAATCATAAAGTCAGCTTCCTAAACCTAATGAAGACATCTAGTAGGAATTAATGCTGACATCATGAAAAAAATAAGCAAATTCCACTAAAGAAAAGACAGTGTGGTCAAGGATACATGCTCCTACTATCTCCATTAACTCTGTAACAGAGATACTAAAGAATGCAATAAGGCAAGAAAATAAGGCATGAAAAGAGGTAAAATATAGCATGCAAAGGTAGAAAAAATATAGACAATATACTTGCCAGGTCACTGTATAAAATTGTGAATGATCCTCTAAAAAAATGTTCAAACTAACAATGGGAATTTAATGAAGAAAAATAACAAGCAAATGATAAATAGACATCATTTGCATTTCTCCATAATAGTAATAATTAGAAATTGAAACCAACAATATCATTCATAATAACATCAACATACAAACTATTCTAACAAAAATTGTGCAAAGACTCACATACCCAAACTACTAAATCAACCAAGTAATGGGTGTTGAATCCCCTGAAACTTGAGTTACAGTTGTAAACTACCGTATAGGTGGTAGGAATTGAACCCTAGTCCTCTGGAAGAGCAACCATTGATCTTCAGCACTGAGCCATCTTTCCAGCCCCTCTTAAAACATAATTCATTTAATTGCTCTGAGTTTGATGTAATTCTACTGTGATATTAATACAACAACCTCAAAATCTATTGTTTAAGAATTATATAACTTTGAAAAGATTAAAAGCATATTCTATTTGGCTGCTATAGTTAAAATGCCACAAAGTGGATGACTTACAGAAAACAAACACTCCCTGCAGTTTTGGAGGGTAGGAAACCCAAAAGTGAGGTTTTAGCATCTTCATCTGTAGCTGAAGTTTTTGTGTGTGTGTGTGTCCCGGCCTGCTGGCAGTCAGAACCAATCTCTCCCACTAGCATCCCCCATGTAAACACACAGAGGCTTATATTAATTTAACTGCTCAGTCATTAGCTCAGGCCTACCACTGACTAGCACTTACATTTAAACTTGGTACCTTTTCCCAGTTTTGCCCTTAGATCTTGCTTCCTCTGTGTCTGGCTGGCGACTCCTGACTCAGCCTTCCTCTTCCCAGAATTCTCCTCTCTCTTTGTACAGCTTATCCTTCCTGCCTGGCTACTGGCTAATCAGCACTTTATTTATTAACCAATCAGAGCAACACATTCACAGCATACAGAGTGATAACCACAGCACTTCCTCTTTTCTTTCTTCTTTTTAAAGGAAGGTTTTAGCTTTAACATAGTAAAATTATATATAACAAAACAATTATCAAGCAAGAATTAAAGTTACAATATCTAGTCTATTATAATACCTAGTCTACTTGTATTTGGCAAAATTAAAGAAGATATCCCATCTATTCTATTCCAGCTACAGTCATCTTCTGGAAATGACCCATCTATCCAAAGTAACACCTTTTAGGGACTCCTTTAGAAAGGCGCTGGGGCCTGATCCCTTTTATAATGGTTACATCTTTATGGATTGACCAGTTTTCAAAGACCCTAGCTTCTAATACCATCATTTCCAGGGTTAAGGCATAAACAAATTTAGAATGTACCCAAGGATTTAGAAACCACACCAGTGATCATACAAATGCATTTTTCTCATTAATAAAGAATGACAAAACAGGTGTTAGCATAGGTACTTAGAACATTTCAGGAGTGTATTTTAGAAGCAATATACTGAAATAAATGTGCTAAATCCAAAGATAACCTAAACCTGGTAATATCCAACAGGCCATAAAACTCTAGCCTTTAGATCTCTGATCATTTAATTTCTTTTTAAATATTTATTTTATTTTTTAAAGTATTTATATGTGGGTGGGGTTATAAGTAGGTATATATGCATATGACAGTCCCTCAAAAGGCCAGATGTGTCACACATGGGGTTGGTTACAAGTGGTTGTAACCCCTACCTGACATGGGTGCTAGGAATCAAACTTGGATTATCTGAAAGACAATATGTGCTCTTAACTTAGAGCCATCTCTCCAGCCCCCTTCTTAATAACTTCTAAAGAAAATTCATAGTGACACAGTATAGATCCTTATCAAAATAAATGGCAAAGCAAACAAAGGAACAAAGAACTAAATAATTCTTGGATGAGACCAATAGAACGTGTTCAAATGACAGCTTCTTTCTCTACCAATTTTCAAATTTTGAACATTTTTTCTTAATGGCCCCAAGGTATGTATTTGGTTTTGGCATGGACTACCAAAAGGGAAATTTTCTCATTGAAGTAGATTTCTCCCTCCCTCCAGCACCTCCTCAATTAACTGAAAAAGTACCAAGATGCAGATGAAAGAAATAGCTCCTGATACAGGTCTATGGAACCAAAGGAATCCCCTGGGTGCATCACAGGCACTGGGGCTGGAACTAGAGTGTATTGCTAAGTACCTCTAAAGCTCTCAAATTTTATTTCATTTTTCTTAAATAATTGTTTGTTCAAAAGCATCGTTCATTGGAAACCTAATGAAGTAAAACAAATATATGGAGCTGTCCTTATTGGATCTTCTGTGGAGACAGAAGGACTGTGATGTTTGCTCCCATGGTGACCCTTACTTAGTCTTTCATGTTCCTTACATTGTTCCACAGAACCCCTGTGTCTCTGAAGTATGCTTAGCAATTTATAAAGTCTAACCCAGTTACCTTAAAAATAATAAAATATGAGTCAAAAACAACTTAAGTTTTTGTAATCAATGCATGTTCTTCTCAAAGTTCATAGATATGGGGACCAGGATTGAAATCAGAAGACCTGTGTAAATCCTCCACCATCTCCTCACAAACACTCATCATTTTTCTGTTCACTAACAACACATTCACTTTCTTTGGGCCATCACTCCTCAAATGCAAAGGGGAGTCCTGTTTGCTTTCCATGCTATTAAATGTTATCTTTGTTATCTTTCAGAGGGACCATTCTGCACCCAGCTCATGCTATTTGATCATTTTCATGTCCGTTATCTGGTAAATGAAAAGTCCCAAGGAAAGGTGTCTCGGGGCAGATAACTCAGCATGCCATAGGATGGTAGAACTGTTTGGTGGATGTTTCCATTTTGTTCATAAACACACGACTGGAGAGTCTTGAGTGTTTTCTAGAGCTTCAAGGATCTCCTTGAAGAGCTCTCATGGTCTCTGCCACTTTCTGCTCCTAGGTCAGCTGACGTTTCCTGCTGGGTCTCTGTTCCTAGAGAGGCACATTTCCGTTGTTCTCTTAGTGTTCCGGAGTTTAATGAACTGTTATATGACTTGAATTCAAATAATAGAGTTTTTGTGGAGGAAGGCAGAGGGGCAGTAAGGCAGGGAGGGGCAGGAGTGTGGGGAGAAGGGATACTCCAGTGTGGTAGGGATGCCTTTTAAAACCCTACACAGATTTTCTTCCCTATCAGATAACTTGCTGACCTTATCCTGTGCGACATCTGATTGCAATTACTTCAGTTTGTTAGGCTGACCAATTTTAGAAATGCGGACAATGCACAGCGCTGCAATCAGATCTGCATTAAAACCCAGAAATGAAGCATACATCAGTTGCTGCCATTGGAGTTGTTATGATGTATTTTTCCCCTAAAGAAATACCCTCCTGTCAGCAGGCCTGAAATAAATTCTTCCAAACTGCTACCATGACTTCTGTAGTTGAGTCTCGTATCTTCTATACAATTAATCTGCATTCTCATGAAACTCAGTTATAAGTTTCATTTTTCACTAGTTTTGTCCTGGGTCTTTCCTGTTCTCCTTTGTGGGTTAATAAGTTGTTTTTAAAGATTTGCTTGGTTTATTTGTATGATAGAGACTATATGCACATACACATGTAGAGAGGCTAGAAGAGGCCGGCAAGATGTCTTCTATCTCTTTGTTTACTTCTCTGAGGCTGTCTCATTTCCAAACCATGTGACAGGAGTTTTGTCAACTATGTTGGAAAGCAGGGAGCCCCAACAATCCCTTTGTCTATGTTACTCACAGAAGAGACTTTACAGACATTGGTGGGGGTGCCCTGGTTTTTATGTGGGTGCTTAGATCCAAACCCTGATCCTTATGATTGCACAGCAAACCCCCTTAACCACTGTGCCATCTCTCTGGCTCTATGTTTTATAATTATTGCAAAAACATATGTATTAGTTGCTTTTCTCATCACTGTCATTAAATAACTGATAAGAAAAAAACAACTTCTGGGTCTAAGAGTTATTTTGACTCATAGTTTGAGAACAGAGCCCATTGTGGTAGAGAAAGCATGGCTTTAGTTGACAGCAGGAGCTTGGTGTCTCAGCTAGGGTTTCTATTGCTGTGAAGAGACACCATGACCACAGCAGCTCTCATAAAAGAAAACATTAAAGGGGGGCTGGCTTTTGGTATCAGAGGTTTAGTCTATTATCATCATGGTAAGAAGCATGGCAGCATGCAGGCAGACTGGAGGAAGAGCTGAGAATTCTACATCTTGATCCTCAGGCAGCAGAAAGAGACTGTGTGCCACACTGGGTGTAGCTTGAACATATGAGACCTCAAAGCCCAACCCTGCAGTGACACACTTTCTCAAACAAGGCCTCACCTACCCCAACAAGGCCACATCTCCCAAGAGTGCCACTACCCATGAGCCGAGCATTCCAACACTTGAGGCTATGGGGGGCATTTCTATTCAAACCACCACACTTGGGGAAGCTAGGAACATTGTATTCATACTGAGAGAGACACGTGCTGGTACCCAGTTAGCATCCTCTGGTTATAACTTTGTATTGTCTGTGACTACAGCTCTTGAGATGATGTCTCCCAAATACAGGAGGTTATTCCCTAATCATTCAAACCATTCTAGAAATATCTTAACAGACATTCAAGAAATGTGTCACCTGGGTGATTCTAAATCATTCAGATTGACAAAGTTTAATCACAGTATCATTTAAAGGTACAAAACACATGGAGGAGGTAGATAGGGAAGAACCGTGCATTTCTCAGCTTTAGAATATCATTGCTTTTTGTCCATAAATAAATCAATAAATTAATATTTATGTCTCTATCAGATACCACTTAAAAGAGGACAGTGATTTTTGCAACACCTTAAATTGATGTGACTTGAAGGTTACCAAATGGCATCTCTGACTTCAGCAATCCCCCCAAAAATTGCCATAATCTCTACCAGAATTTACCTGTTGTAGTTGGGGTTCTGAATGCAGAGTGCTCATTTCAGGTACAGGTCTGGGGCTGGAGAGATGACTCAGCTGTTAAAGGCTAGGCTCCCAACCAAAAATAAAGTGTAGGTTTGTTGCTGGAGAATATTGGCTACCATCTAGGTCCTGCCTGCCATCAATGCATCATAAGTTGCCAAGCAGAAACAAACCTGAGGGGATGAGTCAGGATGGGGAGTTAGGCCTGCAGAAATAAGGGAGGCTTTGGAACAACAACTCACTATTCAGGGGAAAAGAAGGATTAGGGGTAATATTTTGCCAGGACCACAAACATGCATGGGAAATAGGAAGTTCAATCATTTGCCCTGCATTGCTGCTCTCAACTCTGTTACCTTGCCTAATTTCATTTTTAAGACATGCTTTAGAGTCATGAGTCACCAAATTAATAGAAAAGAGAAAAATAACCCCAAAGGGACCAAACTCATGGAACATCTTTGCATCAGCATCTAGTCAGGATTTTATGACCATACACATTCGATTTCACTTCCTTCTAGAAACACTGGGAAGAAAAGGGCACATAAAGCCTGATACATAGCTGGAATTGGGGGGCAGCCTGAAACCACCAAATCATATTTCATATACTTCTGCTTATAATGTCTGGTTTATGAAAGTGAAATGAACCCTGGGTCTGATTAATTCTGAGTGGTCCAGAGAAGCTGGCTTCCAGATGGGCAAATGTGTGGCTTTTAATTCATCTCAGACACTTCCTTTCCATTGTCTCCCATGTGCTACCCTGTGCCCCAGTATTTCACTTCTCCATAGCCACATATTTTCTCACATCATTCCTCCCTCAGGAGCCTGCCTTTCTTCATCTGTTCTTGTCAGTGAAGCAGAAGGACTTCTGGTTTAAGGGTGAGAATGTAAAGCTATGTCATAGCCAGTTTCGTTGGTGTTAATTTCTTAACTCTATAAAATCACACTTGAAATTAATATCCTTGAGTCTGTCATTGAAAATCTCCACTGCATGGGAAACCTGGGTGCAGGTGTGGGGAGTCTCTGAGGGTATAGCAGGTTCACATCTTCTAGCTCATGCTCTCTGTAGGATGTATTCTCATCAAATGCCCTAATGTAGATGCTGTCCCCTACCACTTCCAACATAAGGCAGTGTTACTCCATTCACATAAATTACTAACGGGAATCACTATATTCAAAGTGATTGTTCTCATTTGTCAATAGTCATTATACCATAACCTTTCACCTCTTTAAGCTCTTAAGGTATTGTCCCTTTAATGCTGTTTTTATTAGAATCCTCTACATGGATTGTTAGATTTATACTATCATAGGTTAGTTTTCTTTCCTATTCCTAGACCCTACCAGATAGAACTGATCTGGTGAATTGAATGGCTGGTGGTATATATGGATAGCTTTTCCGTTGTCGATTGGAACCACTTGCAGAAATATACACTGATACTTCGACTTTTCTGGAACATAGCAGGAGTGCAGGGAGGCCGAGTGAGACAGGAAACTCCTAGAAGAGGCAAGATTCCCAATGGAAGAGCCAGAGGCTTCACTATTTGGAGATTTCTCTGCCTTGGGATTAGTGGCTTGTTCGCTGGAACAACACAACTGCCACACAGACCAAATACTGCTTAGGAATGGGAGGGAACAGAAAAGATCAAAGGGATATTAAGACAGAAATGTCACGATGAATAAGGGACAACAAATTTCAAATCTATTTGTTAAATCATTTGGTTCTGTGCCACAGAATTATGAAGACTATCTGAAGAAAGTATGCAACATATTCAGAGTGGAGAGGTTTCGGTTACACCCTCATAAGGAATCAAGCTTGGCCTCATATTTAAACAACCTTGCATCTTGAGATTGTCTGCCAACATTGAGAGTCTTTTGTGCATACCTCGGAGTGAATTTCTAATGTTGCTTTTTGATTTTTGCTTCATGTTGTTTCTTTGTTTTAAGACTCTCAGACAGAGACATGCATAACACTGTGTTTTAAATGAGGAGGTCAACACAAATAGCCTAGGATAGTATTGAACACTGGACCGACTCACAACGACTACTAATAGTGCACTTTGTCCACCATCGACCTTTGTGGACCACAGTTTGGCTGTTTATATACTTGTCATTGCTCCATTTTATACACCCCTGACCCTATACCCAGTCTACACCACTCTAGTTTCAAGTCTATTCCCACTTCTCTCTCAAGTTCCGTAGTAGTATCTATGGCTGCCTCTGTGTCTTGGCTGCTTTGTCCCGAGTTTCAACTGAACTCCAGCCATCAAGCCAAAGTCTGTAATTCCCAGCCTTCTTACAGCTGGATTTGGCCATACGATCAGGTGCTAGCCAGTAGGGAGAGGAGATGGATTGGAGGGCATGATTTTAAAAGGGAGTAGATGGTCTATTTTGCTAAGTAAGAGTTTACAAGACAGAAGCCAGAGCAAGAAGGACCAGATGAACCTGGGTCCTGGGTAACTTCCCAATGCATGGCTTCCCTCATTGAAACAGGTTTACTGGGCTTTCTATTTTCTGTTATGAATCTTCTTTTTATGTTTATAATTTCTCCCTTTATGCTATAATCTGTACTAGAGACAATATATATGCAGGATAAATATTCTGGTACCTAAGAACTTAAGTTCTGGAGATATCTTCAAATGAAAGATATATATATATATGGCCACCAGGTCTTGCCAAGTGTCACAAAAGTAAAAACTGACCAAAATTGTGTCTTTTTCCTTGCTTCCCCTTCAGGTCTTGTCACCTGCTTTCTTGATTTCTAACTTTAGGTAAACCATCATTTTTTATTAAAATTTATTTGTTTTGTAAAAATTTGCAATGACTCCAAAGATTGTGTGACTAGTTCATTCCTGTTTTCCCCTGTGACCTTCCCTCTTGTACAAATTTCTGTTGGCACACACTCTGTGCTATGTGCACAAGAAAATCCACCTCTCTAGAGACCCAGATTTGACAGAATAAAGCTTACTTCACTTTTCATTGTTAATTCGGTTTAAAAATACGTTTTGCATTTCGTTATTGCAAGGGTCTTCTATTCCATCATGGACTTTATTCTGCATCTATATCTATTTAATTAAAATCTTACTGTTGGGGAGAAAGCTCAATATAATTAGCGGCCATATCACACTCATCATATTTCTTATTATACACTTAGGGATTAATGAGGGTCTTACGTTTTCCTATTAATAAGACAAACACTTTAAAATGTGCTTCCCAATTCTTTTCTCTATAATTTCATTTTTAGTGAACTTCACAAATTAGACATACTTTGTTTATGCCCAAGTTCAAGAATATTAATCTGTAAATAAGTGCATGGGAACAGCCATGCTTCCTCACTTTCAGATTGCAGGAACATCTGCAATATACCCTTCCTAAAGCCCCTGGGGGGAGAGCAACAAAGCAATGTGCACCAACCAAGCCATTATTCTATGCTGTACAAGGGAGGCTAACTGTACTATTATCATTTTAAATCTCTTCAGTTCACTAAAGTGTTGTTAGCAATATAACTCAACCAACATTGCGTGTGAGTGTGTGTGTGTGTGGGGGGGGTTGTTTGGTTGTTTGGTTGGTTGGTTTCCAGTTACATGAAAGAAAAGATATCATTTCTGCCCTTAACCAGTAGCCAGTCTACTTACTAAAACTTATGATGGTCCCTGGTTTTTTGAGACCTACAAGGACAAAAGTCATCGCCTCATACATTAGTGTCTTTGAAAAATGCCTATAGAATCCCTAGTAGTTTAAACCCACTATTTGCCCTCTAGTTGCCTAGGTTTCAGCAGGCCTTTTAAAACATCAATGAATTGAACTCAACAGAGGCAGACTAGTGCATATCAAAATATTCATTTATGAATGAATGAAATAAATCATTTGTAAGTTTTCAAACAGCATCATTGTAGTATAGAAAACTATCTAGTAAATCCATCAGTTCAGACCCAAGTATACTGGTTATTTTTTATTGTCAACTTGCCACAACCTAGAGTCACTTCAATTGCAGAGAGACCCTGGACTGAAGAACTGCTTCAATCCCATTGGCCTGTGGCCATGTCTGTGAGCCATTGTGTTGACTGGTGATTGAGGTGGGGCAGCCCACTATGGGCAGCACCTGCCCTAGACAGGTGGTCCTGGGCTATGTACGAAAGCTAACTAAGCATGAACCAGTGATCAAAGGAGCCAGTAGAATTTCTCCATGGCTTCTGCTCCAGTTCCTGCATCTGCCCCTGACCTGACTTCCTTCAGTGATTGTGGCCTGAAAATGTAAGCTGGAAATAAATCCTTTCCTCCCCAAAATTCATTTGTCGGAGACTTATAGAAACAGAGAGCAAAGTAGAACACCAGGATATCACGGCATAACAATTTCTACTGATGTCTGAAAGGCACTGAAGACCCTGTGCTTCTATTTATCCATCCAAAACTCCAGTGAATGTTTAGGGAAGCCATCATTTTAGAGGTTGAAAATATTGCAGTGAGTAAGCCTCCAATTTGCCCTACCAGTGCTTACAGTCTAGGGAGAATTTGCCGGTGAAAGGAATTCCTTACACCAACCACAGGAACAGCCAGTATAAGGAGGAAGATCATAGCCTGGTTACCTTGGGCTTAGCCAGAAAAGGTAAATAAATTCTGTTAAGATTTATGAAAAATTTTCCAAGAACTTGCAAAGTTTTATAAAATTCAACAAAAAATGACTGCAGTCTCACACAAAACCAAAATAAAATTACTCTTTGAAAAGCATTAAGATTCCCTTTTACCAACCTGGTAAGTCTATAATGGTAACATTTTATAGTAAGGTAACTGGTGAGCCAGAAAATGCCCTCAAAAAGAGTTATTTCACTAGGTGTGCAATTTTATTCTGTGAAACCAGTATTTCTCTAACTTATGTGCTGGTCACTAACTACTCCAGTCTCCTTTGACGATCCTTTACTAATGCTTTAATCTGTTGCCTAAAATCCTTGTGAGGGAGAAAACATTGATCATATGCCTGATCTTAAAGAATTACTGTTAATGGAAGCCACAATCAGGGATCTTAAAGGCAACCGTGATTGGCTCCCCAACCTCCTTCTGAGGAACTGTGGAATGAACACTGAAACAAGGATTCTCCATAGACAGGGTGGATATTTCTAATTCACTCTGTTTGAGCCGCAGATATGTGTATATTGGATCACAGATGTTAGAGAAAGATAGCAAGGTGTCTTTCCCTAGCAATGAAACTCATTTTAAGGTAAGGCATTTGGACTTAAAATTGAAAACTTTATATCTATCTTGCTAAATATTGATAGGCTGGATATTTCTTCCATATGTGTATGACTTTTGCTAAGTCCATTTGGAAATATTTCATTCCCACATCAGGAATTTTTCACTCTTTCTTTAGAAAATAATATAATGATGTGTCAGCCATATTTTATTCATTTCTACACTTTATAACAAATTTTCATTTATATGTATGTGCACCACATGAATGCAATTGCCAGTGATAGCCAGAAAATGGCATCAGAACCCCAGGAAGTAGACTTAGAAGTAGTTATGAGCCACTATATTGAAGTTGAAAGCCAAAACTACCAAACTAGGCCCTCTGAATGTGGGTGATAGTTATGTGGCTTGATCTGTTTGTGAGGCCCCTGGCAGAGGAGCCAGGACTTAACCCTGGTGCATGAAAAGTCTTTTTGGAACACATTCTCTAGGGTGGGATACCTTGCTCAGCCTTGACACAGTGAGGGGAGGGGCTTGATGCTGCTTCAACTTAGCATGCCAGAGTTTGTTGACTCCGCAGGGGATGCCCTATCCTTTCTGAGGAATGGATGGGGGGTCAGATAGGGATGGGGGTGGGGGATGGGGGTGGGAGATGGTGAGGGAGAAGGGGAAGGAGGGAGAATTAGGATTGGTATGTAAAATGAAAATAAATAAATAAATAAATAAATAATTTTAAGAAGAAAATCAAACCCAAGTTCTCTGCAAAAGCAGCAAGTGCTCTTAACTGCTCTTTTTTTATTATTAAGAGATTTTTCTATCCATTTTATATACCAACCATAGATCCCCCTCTCCTCCTTCCTCCTGCCCCCCCAGCCTTCCCCCCCCCCACTCAGCCCACCTACCATTCCCACCTCCTCCAGGGCAAGGTCTCCATGGGGAGTCAGTAGAGCCTGGTACGTTCAGTTGAGGCAGGTCCAAGCCCCTCCTCCCTGCACCAAGGCTGTGCAAAGTGTCCCATCAAAGGCAACTCATAATGATGACTCAATATATAGAAGGTATTATTTTTACATTTCTTTCCAAGCTACATACCTAACACTGAGTTAGATTCCTCAGTGTGGAAATCCTGATACCTCAACTGCTGAAATACACTAAGGGCAGAAAAGAAAACAACATTCATTGCAGAGGACTGAGTCGCCTTGGGGAGGGAAGAAGAGAGAGAACCCTCCAAGGCTATGGGAGCCATTTTCAGGTTCCTTGTGGCTTTACCCAGCAGGTCCGCATAGAGAATGATTAGGATCATTGGCCTGAGTGCATCGGAAATGGTCTGCACTTGGCTGTGCTGGGGGGAGGAGGTCTTTTGCTCCACCCCTTGGCATCTCTATAAATACCCTGGGGCAGAGACAGTCAGGGCTCATTGGAATAGGTTCCAGGCCCTCTCGAGGCTATCCTGTATTTTCTATCTGTTTATCTCCACAATCTAAATTCTTCTATCTAATATTTCCTGCTGCTCACACTCAAGAAAACTCTGGGGAACTGTGGAGCTGATGTTTAAATGCCCCGTACAAGGCAGAGCTGGCCAGATACTCACAGATTCATTTCTTCCCCTGAGCTTGGAAAGACACTGCACATCTGTCTGCCTGGTAGTCAGAAGGACTCAGGAGACTGAGTCCTGGGAGAGATGGATTGTGGGAAGAATGATCTCTTGGACCTCATACAAAACACCCTGAGCAAACCTGTGTAACTCTGCTCTTTCTGGGCTACCCAGATGCCCAGGGTTAGGGCATCTCTTTCTAGAAGTTGCAAGGGATGGAGGGGCCACTGGGCCTCTGAAGAGATAAGGGAAGTAGGTTGATGCTGGATGAGACACATAAGAAATGAATGTCTGTGGAGGCTCTGGGGTGAGAGCTTCCTCCGTCCAGCACAGATTCCCCTAATATAGCAATGAAGGGAGTTGCTAAGGACAAACTCCACTCAGTTTCCACTACAAGTCCCAGAAATCAATTGGCCCACAGTGCTGCTCAGTTACAACCTCTCTCATGAGAAGAGAAAGCATTATCCTGGAAGCTGTTCTTCCCTGCCCCTGAGCAAGGGATGTTCCCAGTACCCTGAAGCCCATAAGTCTGGGGGAGGGTTTCACTGCAGGAATATTCTCTGATGCCCTCCCTATGGTGAATTATCTCTCTATTCCTCAGCTGGGGGCTGGGAGTGTGGAGGGACAAATCCTGGGCAGTAACGTTAGATTTTGTTGACATGTGAAGCAATTTTGGCAAACCTAATGAGCCTTGTGGTTGTGATTTATATCTAGTCGGAGAGAGATGACATCTGGATGTCTCATTTATTCACTAGCAAAATGCTGGCTGAACCTAAAATAAGAAAATAGAAATTTATGTAACAGATTGCAGAGTCTTAATTTAAGAATGACTAGGAAACCAGCAGACACTCTCCAGCACTGCTCTGCCGGGAATCACATGCTCCAAGTGAATATTGCCTTTCTTAAAGGACAAAGTCACATGGGGAGAGCAGGGGCATTATTTCTCCAAAATTCAACACCACACCTGAATTTTTTCAAAACGATGGGTTTGTAATCCAGATAAATCTTGGCATTCAGTGGCATGCTGGCTGCTATTTTTAAAAAGCAAAGAGCTCTTGAAGAATCTAGCAGAGAGCACCACTTTATTCTAATTCTCCTTGGAAGCCCACAAGCTACTTCATATTGGTGTTCATGCCAGAAGAATCGGAAAAATCTTGGGACTTGAAGAGAAAGGAATCCTATCCTGTCTATTAATAAATCTAAAATCAATGTCATAATTGTTAACTCTTCAGAGCCCTAAGGTGTTTTCTTCTGGACCACATTCTTATCTGAGCACGAAAATACACCCTCTCTCTGGTCTTGGTGATACTCTTGATTTTTGCCTGCTTTGCTACTTGGCATTCCTGTCTTGCCTACACTGAGTCATGTCTCACTCTCCCTTCCTGCTTCCAGCCGTACACTAGCTCTGGAAAGCTCAGAACTGATATGCCAGCCCTGCTAGAGAAGGCAGAGCACTCCTTGGCATAAATTTGATGTGCTGGCCTCGTTCGGACTCTGCTTTGCTATCTCCTTCTTTCTTGCTCTGTTCTGACTGTCCCTCGGCCGTTCTGAGAAGGTACTCAGATGTTCTGATCAGGGCATTCATCATGGTCACTGGATGGATTTTTTTCTGAATGAGAGAAGGAAAGAGGGAGGATGCGGAGAGGAAAAGACACAAAACATTCATGAGGAGTATATTGACTGCCACCTGAACCTCTCCCCTTTGCAAATGACTCACTAGACTACAACAAGGGGGCAGGAAATGATAGAATGTAAGGGGAAAGTCTGTAAAGATTTATTCCTTCAGTGTCTAACAACTCATGTGAATCCCAGATCAAGTAAGAAGAGACTCTGATAATGGCTGTCCATGCTTCTGATTGCCCCCCCCCCCAACACACAACTCTTCATAGCCTACAAGGACATCCTGTCAAATGCAAGGCTACAGTCAAATCCACAAGTCTACCAAACCTGTGTTGGAATCACATCTTTGAAGAGAGGTTGAGTGAGCGTACTGCTGGGTATCATAATCCCCCTTATGGTGTGACAGAAGAACCAGGCAGCTGACACACAGAAGCTGCAGCCCTGTGTTAGATGATGAGAGTGTTGCTTCTGTCCTTTTTATTGGTAGTAACCTCTTCTGTCTAATTGCTAAGAAAGTTTTCACGAAACACACTGCTGATGGAGAGCTTTTCTCTTTCTTTAGTTCCCTTCATTCCCAAGCAAATTTCTCAACCCTTGCTGATTCTGTGAGAATATGTGTAAATTTCATTACTCCTCAGACTTGGAGTCCTCCTACCTCAGAGTCATTTCAAAGCTGTGCCAAGACACGGGAGTCCACTGACAACATATAACAGCTTCCATGAAACTGAGAATGAGTAGCCTGACCCATGGTGTAAGACAGAGCTTGAACAGCACATGTGCTTATAAATGGAATCACCTTCACCCAAGATACCATCTTTATTGTTCTGTCTTCTCTTTGTTTCCTCCTGAGCACTGGCAAGATGTACTAGGTATTTTCTTCTCACTTAGATACCAAAATAAAGTCTCTTCCAAACGCCTGGCTTCTGAGTTCTGATGCCAGGGTGTGGGAGCCAGCCCCTGATTCATTCCGCTGGAAGCTGAGCTAAAGGGAGGTGGTTTTCATTTCAGGAACCAGGGTTAGCTTCCTGGAGACCAAACACAGCAGCATCAATAAACAGGTAGACAGGAGGTTGTAAGAAAAGAGGAATTTAAGCTTTACTTTTAAGTATTAACCAGAGAGGGTAGAGTGGTCCAATGCAGCTGAACAATAGGGTGCTTCTCTGCAGGAAGAACACACTCAAGAATGTTTCTGCTACCACATAACTAACGTGGGTGGAAATACCATTTTCTTAAACATGCTGTCCTTTTTATGGAAATAGCCCAGATATTTCCTAATGGGTACTGCTATGGACCATTTTCTTGTATTCATTCTCTAAACATTTAATTTTTAATGATTTTTTTTGTTGTGCTGGGAATAGAATCATCTCCACACACATCTAAGGTTTGTGGTCTAGATGAATTACTCTATGACGGAGCCACATGCTAGCCATCCCCTATAAGCATTTCTAAGTACCACCTACATAGCAGATGCTGAGGATACAATGGGCAAGAAGACACCAAGGTATTTTGATGCCATAGAGTTCTAGTCTAAAAAAAAATAGACCCCAAACAAGGAACACCAAGGCCTCATGAATGAGCTGTGATTCAAGTCTGAACCTTCTCAGACTATTTCTTCAGCTGCATGAAGGGTTGTTGACTGATCCTGTATCACTTGCGTGCTGTGTGCACTTTGAGTAGAGTAAGTGAGCTACTCTACTCTGAACATAAAGTGGGGCACAATCCTGGCTTCAGCTCAGTCTTCCTGAGTGCGACATATTCCCATCCCCACTGTGATGGAAGGTCAAAGGACCAAAATCCGTCATCCGCTTCTTCATCTTCATCCCCAGAACAATGCCTAAAATAAAAGAGGTTCTCAACAAATACTTACCAAATTACCAAAATTTTTAAGAATCTGACATTGTGATTTGTATTGTGAAGGAAGTGAATGGGATCTTCTGGAAAAGAAGAGTGGGAAAGCAGGAATGCCATAGAAAGGAAGGATATGTTCTACAAAGACTCACAGCCAAACATTTAAGTGGACCTCGAGAAATCCCATGGAAGATGGAAGGAAGGATTATGGGAGCTAGAGGGACCAAGGACACCACACACATACTCAACTGACCTGGGCTCATGGGAGCTTACAGAGACTGAACCATCAGACAGAGAACTTGCATGGGACTGACCTGGGCCCCCTGTGCATGCGCTGCAGTTATGTGGCTTGGCCTTCTTGTGAGACTCCTGGCAGAGGGAGCAGGGGCTGTCTCTGACTGTGTTGCCTGCTCTTGGTACCCCTTTCCTCCTTCTGGGTTACCTTATCCAGCTTTAATAGAAGTGGAGGTTCCTAGACTTGCTGCAACTTGATATGCTATGGCTGGCTGATATACATGGGATGCTTGCACTTTTCTGAAGAGAAGGGAGACAGAGCAGATTGAGAATGGGTGGGGGGAGGGATTGGAAGAAGAGGAGAGGGAGGGAGGGAAATCTTTGATCAGGCTAGGAAAAGTTAATTAACTGATTAATTAATTTTAAAAAAGAAGGATATCTTTGTGAGGAGCTAGGTGGGGAATATTCCAGAAAGAGTAACCAGTTCAAATGCACTGTGCCAGGGGAAGCTTGGTGAATGGTGGTCGCTGGTGTCCCTGTATATCCTGTGGTACCTCCATTGCCCAAACGCTGCCTTTTTCTTTCTTCTTTATTTAATCTATTTCCATACAAGGCAGCGCCTGGTTGTTCTCGGTTGGAGTACCTCTCTAACAGAACACCTCCTTGAAGCCAGAGTGTTGAAATGTAGGAGAACAGGAAGTGGTTCCTCAAACACTCCCACTCGCCAGAGGACCTGGCTGGCTGCCATGTGATCATACCAGGGTTCCCACGCATCTCTCCTTACTTCAACTTCTCTAGATTCCGTGTCCCTTCCTGAGGACAGCTTGGAATTTCCAGAATTTGTCCTTGTGTCTAAGAGAAGAGCTTGGGTTTGGGCTCATAAAACTCACTCCTTGTGAGAGATTCCTATGTTCTGTTTCCATCCCTTGAGACCATGACTCTTCTAAAAGGTCTTACTTCTATGACATTAGAAATGGTGACATGTTTTCAATGGAGATTTGTATTTATCTCCTAGTAATACGTATAAAGCACACTTCCCTCTGTTTTATGATTGGGACCATGTGGAGTTTAGTAGCATTTACCTGTGGCTAGAAATACCGGAAGGAACACAAGATTTGGACTCCTCCCGAGAGATAATGAAGTGGTCAGGTCACAGATGTGCCCAACTAGAGCGTGAGACACTTCAGCTCCCATCATGTCATTCTGCAAACTGTCCGCTCTCACCATCTGTCTTTTCAGACTTGTGGTTTCTGAGCCATGCTGAGGGAAGCAGTGAGTGATGGCGCTGCTCCTCTCCAGCAACCAGTGTGAAAGAAAGGAACGTGAGAGGCTCTAGGGGCGGGCTCTGGCTTTTTTGTCATGCTTGTTTGATGTCCAGGGTACATTCATCCAGTTGGGAAACACAATCCTTTGGGGGAGCAGATGACATGTTTACATTGCACAATATCTTCTACTGAAAAACAACATCAGTTCCCTCTGTGTTCTTCCAAAACTCGGATGATGTTCTTGAGGTCAGGGGGTTCTAGTCCCAGGGGTAACCTTTTGTGCCTTTGGAAGTCTTCCTGGCCTCAGCATCCTTGCCTATAAAAGAAGGCCTTAGGCTTGGTGTATGTGTTTCAGTTCTCAAACATTCCATGAATCTCTTTGACAAGCACAGACTTGTGGGTGCTCTTCTGGCATTCCCAGAGAGGAATTTGCCCTGTTGGGCTTGTGTTTGGAGAGCGATGTTTGGTGTGGCTATATCAGCAGCACATATCTAATGCACATATCTCACTGTGGCAGGTCCAGATGGGATTTTTATTAGGTTGTTAAAGGAAATTATGTGTGCACACATGTATGTAAACACGTATGCGTACACAATCAACCCTTGAGTATTGATAGACTGGTATGGTGTGGAACATGGGATGCCTAGTTGTTTAACATCTTGCTTACCTGAAACAGTCCAGACTCACAATAACTAATGACAATTAGCCTGCAGATAGAACTATAGGATAGTCTGATGTATTACTTCTGATCTTTCCTCACTAAGGAGCTGAGGAAACACGTGGTCAGACACAGCTGGGTAGTTATTTCTATCATGATGCTGCTTTTTATCATCCGAGAACAAGGCAGGACCTTTCCCGTGCTCCATGCCAGTGTACAAGTGACCTTCTTTAAAGACTGATTTGGAGAATTGCTAGTGTCTTCTATGATTTCACAGCATCACACATTAAAGTTCAGAGTCTTCATCAGCCGTCTTTATATAACTCGAGCTATTTCCAGTCCTACTTGTGAATGCACAGACTGAGGCGAATGCAAGACTGTGGAGAGCCTGGCTTGTCTCCAGGGCTGACTCTCCAATGTAGAATTGCTGCCACTTGCCTGTTACAAAATACCTTCTTTTCCTCTCCACACAGCTATGGTAAGGCTTTCAGAGACCACCCTGACTCTTGGAGAGAAAAGGACATCTGAACCAAATATTGCCTCAAGAATTATTCCCACTGTGTGGAACCCATTACCCCAAGGGTCCATCCTGAGTCCCACCAGCCATTGGTCTCAGAAAGACAGCAGCTGGGAGCAAAACCTTGAACTGAACTCTCTGCTCCCAGGGATTTCTTGATGGCCTGGGTCCCTCTCACTTGTTCAGTATCATGTCGTACTCTGTGGGTTGTGAAGGATTTGTCTTCTTCAGCCGTAAGCACTCAGCGATGCACTATTTATCAAGAACTGAGGAGGAGGAAGTTCAGCAAATCCTCCTTTTAAAAGTTGGCCCAGAATTATGTAAGTGGGTTGAAACGAATAGTAGAAACAGATGACTTTAATTCATTTCATCTGCTCGGTACCTGCAGTGCAGCATGTGTTCCCTTGAGCTCTTCCCACGTCCCTCAACTCCGTCAGCACACTAGCTGTCTTTAAGTTGTCTTTCTTGAAACGTGTGCAGACATTTATATATTCCATCAGCAATGCCTTATTTCATAGGATCAACTGGAATATACCCATTTTTTCTGAAAGTGTGGAAGCTATTGCATTTTTCTTTTCTTTCTTTCTTTTTCTTTTTTTAAAAAAGGAGCTACAACCCTTAATTTTCTTCAGTGGGTCCCCATGCCCTTTCCTTCAAAATATGTGACATCGTTCATTATTGTCACCATCTCCATTACTTCTACTTCAATGTGAGTTTAATGTAGATAGTAAGAGTTGTCTGTCTATGTTACATGAAGATTTACCTAATCTAGCCCAAGGCTTTTTTATCAGTAAAAAGAAAATTGTCTTGTTATCATGTAGCATGTAGAAATAGCCTTTTCTGTCCCCTCTGCTTGATGACATTCTTGTTGAGATGCACCATAGGAAACCTATCAAAACAATATCCAGCATGCACACTCTACAGTGACCCCTCAAGGGTGGCCCCCAGGATGATTCCTGCCTTCCTGGGCCACCTCTCCTCTACAGTGATGAGCATCAGTGTTCTGAGATACCGTTGGCACCCAGAGTTGCGTCATGCCGAACACTACTGCACTGTGTGGGCTGTTCCTGCCTTAGCAATTCCTACCTCTTAGAGTATTTCCTGGGCCTCTACTTCCTATGCTTGTAAAGAATGAAAAGAGCTCCCCTGTGAGATCATCCATCACCTTCTGTTCCCCTCACATTTTTCTAAGGGTATTTCTAAGTGTACTATGGGTTGTAGACAGATTGAGAATGAGTCTGTCTATGGATATTGATATCTCCTAAGTCCACCGAGGAACATTTCAATTGTTGATTCTACAATAGAAGGACAAACATATCAGCAAATAAAATTTTAAATAGTGTTTTAATACATTTTAAGAGAGCGCTTATTAAATATTAGAGACTCAATAAATACTGCATTTCAATAATTCAATGAGTCATATATTTTTGATGGGCCAAAGTAATTTTCCCTGCCTAGTTTTTCTCAGGCGAGTAAAGTATTCAATAACAGCAAGAGGAACTCAACCACTGTTTAGATGAAAATAAAATGTAGCGGTCTGTCCTGAAAATGTGACCTGAACATTGTTATTAATTTATACACAACATGCTTCAAGCAGTGCACAAATATTCAGCGATTCCTTTGTGTTCAAAAGCTCCAAGAATGACTTCAAAGTAGTATTTTTTTTAAACATGGCACCACATAAGAAGTAGGAGGTATGCTCTGTTCCCTTCTGAGGACCTGTCCCCTGACTGGTACGAGGGAGAAACATTGTCTCTGTGTCATCCAGGTTGACGGGAAGGCTGCAGTAGAACTTGACCTTGTCTGAGACCTCTACCAGAATGTCCTCCCTATCTCTTCTCCCTGTGTGCTCTGCAGAGGAGCTAACCTCAAGAACACATCAGCCGGCTCAGCCCACTGTTATTTCAAAGTGCAACTCACATGCGAGAAGGGAGCCTGTGGCAAGCCGTACAAGGTATTAAAACTGTGACTCACTGCCAGACAGAAAAAAAGTATTCTCTTCACACACACACACACACACACACACACACACACACACACACAAACATAACATGTTATCGCTAAAATTAAAATTAAAAAATTCTCAAAACAGGCCTAATATGGATGTGCATAAATGGTAGCATCATAACTTAAACCCAAACAAAAAGAGTCTAATTTCCCAGTGGATTCAGGGAAGAACATTAGATAATACCAAACAACAGTAGCAAAACAGAGATGTTCCCTGAAAAATGATTTAAGTAAATGATGTCATGGAGTTTATGAGAGAAGGGTAGTCTGGCTTTCTTGGCAATGTGATCTTTAAACAAAGTTTGGAAGTAATTTTCAAAAAAATTATTGTTCCACAAAAAAAAAAGTATCAGCCATATAATTCAGAAAAGCAGTTACTCTGCACTCAGGACAGACCCCCCTCCCCGCTCTAGTTCATCACGGAACTGGAGCCGATGCTCTCACTCAAGTAGAAACCACAGGCTCTGCTTGACACATGCTACTGGGACTCTCACTTCCTGTTTCATAAAAAGCTTCCCTTCCTTCTGGGAGCTTGCAATCTGCCTGAGGAGCACATATCTGTGATAAAATGAAGCAAGAATTCAGGGAGGGAAATCAGGCATAGGACTAGAAACTATTGTTTTGTCCTCCTTCCACCCAGGTAGTTGATGAAGACTGGTGAGAGCCAGATCAATGTGCTTTCCCGTGGTGTCAAAAGAGGTTGAAGAATGAAACATTCATTCAGCCTCTCGCTTGCTTATGTTTGTGGTGCAGATAAATACTTGGCTGTTTGGGAACTGAATGGTCCCTTTGGATATTGAGAAGTGGGGCTTGGAGGAAGAATCAGCACATGCTTATTTTAAAGAGCAAACAGCAGTGTAAGGCTGTGAGCAAAAATAACACAGCCCCAGAATGGATTCTGGAGGATAACGTAGACAGAGTCCAAGTTGCTCACCATCCAGCTGAGAGCAATTCCTAAGGACACCACCCTGAGAGCTATGAAGCTTGAAAGGGCAGACATTTGCATCCTAAGCCAGAGCTCATGATTGACAGCCCACTTACAAAGCATCAGGGGGCTTTGGGAAATGTGTCCGCATTCAGCCAAGATCAAGCCTTTTAGGATTTAAGCATATAATAAGGCATGTGAGCAAGGAATCATAAAACAAAATGGTTACATCGATTTAATATTAACCATATTCTTTATCCACATTAAGTAGAGTCATAAATAAAAGTTCTTCAGGGAGCTGGGGAGATAGCTTGGTCAGCAAAGTCCTGCTGTGTGAGCATGAGAACCTGAGTTCCATCCCCAGAATCCAGTTAAAAAAATAAAAAGCAGGGCATGGTAGCACACACTTGTGATGTAATCTCAGTGCCGGGTGGTTCCCTAAGTGCTCTCCAGGCTAGCCTAGGCAAGTTAACAAGCTCCAAGTGAAAGGGAGACACCTTGGACTAAAACACAAGTGGACACACTGTGGTGGCAAGACACAGAAAACTAGAGCTAGAGCTGAATTGGAAATGTCTTCTTCACAATGCCAGACAGTGCTGTGCAGGCTGCTGCAGGACCCTGGGGTAGAGGGTAGACGTCAACAAACGTGTTACCCAGCTGCAAACTCTACAAACCGTGGTGCGAACCTGCCAGGCAAAAACGGCCACATGTGCAATAGTACCAGGACTTTGATGGGCTAACCAAGCACTCTCTGATTGGATTTGAAGAATGCTCTACAGAAAAGAGCCTACTACGGTTGATATCGTAAACCTGACCAAAAACCCATACCTCAGGAATATATAGGAAATTACTAGTAATGTCAAATAAAATAGATAAAAATGTAAAACTGTCTTCTAATTAGCTAGGTATATGTTTTTATGCTCCCCCCACCACCAATAAATCTATTCTTAACCCTAATCAGAGAAGTCTTTCTTTGTACTGAATGGTGGTGGATGCTGAGGATAGTGAATGATTAGTGCTCAACTCTAGATGAGTTATTTACTATCCATTTGAGGCTCAGAAGACATTGAAGAAGGGGTGGAAGGAAAACGAAAACAGGATGATAAGGAGAAAGGCAGCAAAACTCCATCCTCTTGACAAACACAATAATGTAATCATGAACACACTCAGCATCTACAATTGCCTGCACTGAGTCTAAGACAAGTCAACTCAGCTATCAGTCACGGATCCTGGAGGAGCTTATGGGATCCAATCACTTACTGTTGAAGAATTCACTACTGACAGACTCTGGAGGGGCTAGACTTCAATTGTGTACACACTGGTGAATCCACAGGTCCCAAAGAGTAGTTTCAATCCCAAGGCTGCACAGATAATGCTTGTCAAACCCAGAGGGACATAAACAGAACAAAAAGACATGAATGTTGAAAAGACGTTAGTAGGAAATGAGAAAGGAGTAGATAAAGATAAAGATTACAGAGGGGAGTGAGAATATTTACAATATAGATAGAGTGTGTGTGTGTGTGTGTGTGTGTGTGTGTGTGTGTGTGTGTGTGTGTAGGCCTAGGCCAGGTGCCTTTGGAGGCTAGAAGAGGGCACTGGATGTCTGGAAAAGGAGTCATAGACAGTTGTAAACCATCCTACATGCACTGGGATCAGAACTCAGATCCTGTGGAAGAGCTTAACTAGTGAGCCATTTTGCCAGCCCTAAATCGTACATTTCTGGCAAGGTCTTCTCCGGTCTCAGGAGACCAAGTCATGACTCTACTGTGTTTCTGTGGTATCTTCTCAGGCCCCTTTACTGCAGATCACAGACTGATGAAGGCAGGAGAACGACCTGTCTCACTCAATACTATAATTCTAGTGTCCATTGCAGCTTTTGTTATATAACAAATTTTGGATGAATATTTGTTAGAATGGTCAAAGAATAAACACAAGTTGGCTGCAGCTAAGAACAGTACATTTAATGATCGGGGTATAAAACAATGGAAGGAGAAATGTTTTGTGCTAACTAGCAGCAGATGTGAGAACAAGATGTGCAAGATTTAATATATTAGTGATGAGTTCAGATATCAAGAGTCAGCACAACTCTGGCTAGATAAAGCAACCCAAATTTCCAGCACAAAAGGATGAGATAATTGTGGTAATCCCTCAAAACATTGTGTCTGGCTCTGGGGAAATGACAAACAAATAATCTAGGGACCAACTAGTAAGAGAATCAAGAACCATAGGAGACCTGAGAACCCAAGGCAGATTAAATTTCAAAAGGAATTCTCAGCTCTAATGTTTAATTCTTTGATTGCCTTTAGCTGAATGTGTGTGGGGTGTGTGTGTGTGTGTGTGTGTGTGTGTGTGTTATAAGACAAAGGGTCTAGATTCATTATTTTGCATGTTGTTATGCATTTTTCCAGCACTTGTTGAAAAGTCCCTCATTCCTTCATTTTTCATATTCCCTTTTGTTTAAAGATATGATGATGTCATGGAGCCAAGGCTGGCCTCAAACTCACACTACAGCTGAAGATGACCTTGAACTCCTGACCTTCCTGCCTCTGCTTCTCAAGGATTAGGGTTGCAGACATGTGCCCACATGCCCAAACCTCATGGTATATGATTGGCACTCTTGCCAAACGTTTTTCAAGAAAAATTAAACTAGCATTGCCATAGGAACTATTAGTTTCACTTCTGAGATGCCATTTCACTATTATTCACACTGGCCAAGGAATAGGACCAACCTAAATGTTTATTATGATTAAAATAGAAGGAAATGCAAGATATATGTAGCATGAGATACTATTAAACATTAAAAAGAAGAAAATCTTTCCATATACCACAACACAGATGAAGCTGGAGGTCATCATACTAAATTAAATAAGGTAGTCACATAAGGAACAAAATGGTTCTACATGTACAAGGCATCTAAAATACTCCAACTCATAGATGCAAAGATTCATGTGGTGGTTGTCAGGGCCTGGGGAAAGGGAAATATGGAAAACTATGGTTCAGCTCCAAGGCTACAGTTATAGTAGATGACTGAAGAACTAGATATCTGCAGCACAACAAACTGCTGCAGCATACCATGTTGAATTATAATACTAAAGTAGTTGAGAGAGTAGCATTCATATTAAGTTTTCTGAACACACACACATACACACACACACACACACACACACACACACAAAGGAGCCTGAGCAAACTTTGTGAAAGTAATGATTGTGGGTATCACCTTAACTGTGTGATGGCTCATTGGTCCAAAAACATGCCAAATGTTCAAAAAATATTTTACTTAAATATATGGAGCGATTATTTACCAATTTATAGAGAAAGAATTTTTTAAAAGAAGCTCTCTTTACAGCAGATGGAGGCTATTATACAAAACCGCAACTGGTCAAATTGCAGAGATCAACTGGTCATGGAGTGATCTGTCCCAATGATTACAGCTGCACAATTCCTGCACCCAAGGCTCAGGGAACTGTGTGAAAGAGGGACAGAAAGACTACAAGAGCCAGAGGACCGGGAAGTCTAACGTGAGATTGTGTCTTCTAGAAATGACAGGAAGCTATGATACCCATGATACCTCAGCAATATGGCTGCCTAAGCCCATCAATATGCTATCGTGGAAGGGAAAACCTCCTGGGGCCCAACCCTAGACATAGCACTACAGGGAACTAAGAAGTGCTGACACAGAGAATTCATCTTCCCCAGGGATGAGCCCCCCTAATTGTTTATCCAAGTGGTCAGCCCTGAAATCATGCACATGTAAACAACACAAATAAACTTAGTGGGTTGTATTTATTTGTGTGTGTGTGTGTGTGTGTGTGTGTGTGTGTGCATGCAAAAATAATAATCAAAGAAAAAGGGGTCATGAATTTGAGATGGAGTCAGGGGGTAAGGGAGGTGTTAGAGAGGACATGGGGAGCTGGAGGGAGGAAAAGGGAAAGGGAAATAGGGAAATGATATAATTATACTTTAATTAAATCTTTTGTTTAAAAAATTTTAAGGAAAAGAATAGATTCAGGGAGACCTGAGCAGTCTTCATGGTTTTGAAAATCTGACCTGGAGAAGGATCTGGCATATTATTGCTTGTGACTCCAGGGGACAGAGAACAGGGGATGCATTTGTATTTGATAGAAGGCAAAGGTTCTACTCAGTAGAGCTATTTAGAAGTTAAATGTGCTTAGTCAACATTTTTAAATGATGTTGTATAATGAAAAATAATGAACAAATGGGGATAAAAGCTAATTTTAAAATATACACAATATGCATCTTCAAAATAAAAGTGTGCATTTGCTCTCAACACATGAACAGATTTCTGGAAGATGCAGAAGCATCCATCCAACTCTTAGTGGTGGTTATCTCTAGGTAAAGATATTTCTAACTTTAATTTTATACTTCTACTTTTGTCTTCTAAAATTATGACAGTGAAGATGAATTATTTTTCTAAGAATAGAAAATGCCTTAAAATAAGAGATGATTGCATTCTTGACTGAAGATGTTTGATCAAAGTTGTTGGTAGCTTGCAAAGATGCCAAAGAGAAGACCCAGTTATAGAAAAAAGAATATGGACTACCTCCATCAACTGATATTTCTGATGGTCTAGACAATAATCTGATAATTCAATGAATAAATACAGATTATTTGTCAGCATACTCAAAAATTATCTGCTCTGTCTTTTAATGCCAATATTGAACATACTATAGTCTGTAAATGCATAGAGATGCTTGCCTCTGACCAAGCACATTTGTGCACATTGTCTATATCAGTGTTTTCTACATTGACAAAAAAAAAAAAATATATATTGTCTTAGTTAGGATTGCTATTGCTGTGAAGAGACACCATGATCATGACAACTGTTATAGAGGAAAACATTCCATTGGAGCTGGCTTACAGTTCAGAGGTTTGGTCCATTATCTTCATGGCAATGCAGGTAGACACAGTGCTGGAGAAGGAATTGAGAGTTCTACATCTTGGTCCACAGGCAGCAGAAGCAACTTTGTGCCACACTGGGAATAGCTTGAGAATATATGAGATCTAAAAAACCCACCTCCAAGTGACACACTTCCTCAACAAGGCCACACCTACTCTAACAAGGCCATACCTCCTAACACTGCCACTCCCTATGGGCTAAACACTCAAATACACGTGTCTATGGGGTCCATACCTATTCAATCCACCACGGAGCTGCAACTAACTTTAAAACAGCCAGCTCAGTGCTATAGGGAACAACTTGCATCTGTATCTTTCTCAGTCATGCTACACACTTATGCATTGGATATCTGGCCTGTGATACATACTGGTTAACAGACTTTTTTCCACCCTCCAGTTCCCAAATAACCAACACAGAGACTTAATATTAATTACAAATGATTGACTAATAGCTCAGGCTTGTTACTACTATGTTAAAATTAAAACCATCCTTTTTAATTAGACAAAAAAGGGAAATGCTATGAAATAATCCTTTTGTACTCTGTGAAGATTTGTCACTCTGATTGATTTAATAAGAACCTGACTGGCTGGTAGCTAGAAAGGAAATATAGGCCAGACAGCAGATACAGAGGACTCTAGGAAGAAGAAGGATGGAGTAGGAGTTGCAAACAAGATTCAGAAGAAGCAACATGAAGTTCATAGATGAGGTAAACAAACCTTGGGCAGCCCATGGATTAATAAAAACATGTTGTTTTAAGTTGTAAGTGCTAGTTAGTAATAAGCCTGGGCTATTAGCTGAGCATTTACAATTAATATTTAGTCTACATCAGTTACTTTGGAACTGGAGGGCAGAAAAGAAAAGTCTGCCTACACATACTCATGCATTGGGTCTTTGGCCTATGACACACACTCATTCACTCAGTTTCTGACCTGTGATACATACTCATCCACTTGGTGTCTGGTCTGTGTAACACCTTTACCCACTGGATATCTAGTCTGTGATATACACTCATTCACTGGATATCTTGCCTTCAAACACACTCATCCATCTAGTGTCTGGTCTATCCCTCAGCACAGCAGCCCATTTCTCATGGCAGAGCTCACATTAAGCATCATTTGCAATGAAATGACCCATTACAATGCAGTTTTTATTTAAAGAATTTTTAAAATCTCTCTTGACACAATGTTTTCTTGACTTGAAAATTTTACCTTTTTTGGTACACACAATACTTTTTCTTGAATAGTGTGTGTTATATTCATATCTATTTGAGTTGTTATTTCTTTGCTCAGAAAGTTCGGATGCTTTCACGTGGAGTGATTATATGAACTTCAGTAGAAGTCAAAAGAAGATCCTCACCTTTAATGAGAGCCTTAAGTATAAGTTCCAAGGCCAGGGTATCTTTATCATGATCATTCTAAGACATCCAAATTCTACCTAGATATGCTAGGGAAATTACAACTCCCAAGACCTTTCCAACCTTTCTCCTTTTCCCCCTCAGATTGAAAATTGCCTCTTTACAAGATCAGATGTACTTCCAGGCCAACATCTGTGGGTGCAAGTCACACACTCATTTTACAGAGATTTCTTATACAGCCTGCACTGGACAGGACCCAGAGAACAAAGAATGATAGGATAGCCCATTTCCCTGCAAATCTTACATAGGAAAACCAAAATGACTCAAGAAATCCCAAAATAATGGGTGGTGATGAATAATCCACTGTTACAAGCAGAGAATCTTGTTGGTAAATGCTTCTTAATTTCAGAAAACTTAGCTGATGAACTGAAAGTATTTGCAACAGAATGAATGGGAGGACCACTGCAGAGAAGGCTTGTGGCTCCTGGAAGGGTTGGTGGAGCCACACAGGCCTACTTGAGGACAGACATCACCCTGCATGCTAATGGAAAACATCTTCCTTAGACCAATGTCTTCTCTTTCTTTTGAGAGTATGATAAAGACACAGAGTGGAGGACCCATTTAGAAATAAAAAAACATTTCAATGTACGCAAGATCTCCAGGTGATCACAGGCATGCCTTTTCAGTCTGAAGTACTCTGCTCTACACAATGAAAATTCTGCCCAGTTTTCTCACAGCTTGTCTTGAGCATCTCAAGGTAGCTCTTTTCTTAAACAAGTGTAGCCTGTAACTTTCACAGTTGCTAATTTAACCCATTACTTGACTTTAATCTGTTTCCAATTCTCTTCCCCTCATGTCTCTCGTTCATCAAAGAGGGTAATTAAGAATGACAGATTTTCAGTATTAACCTAGTGACCCAGGAACTATTCAGCATCTTACACTAGGGGGCGCAGGAGGACAAAAAGTCAGAATCATGTAGGCCGGGTCATCTCTTCTTCAGAAGCGATTTCCCAATGGCATTACTTGGAAGACAACAGAGTTACTAGAAATTTCCTTCATACTTATGAATCAGATGGATCCCCAGATCTTGCTTCTTTTCTCACACCAACCCCCGACTCCAAGCCATTGCCATGAGACAGGCATTCAAATGACTCATGGGGTTTCACAGAAGAAAACCCTGGCTTTCGTTCCTATTCCATGTGTTTCTTGTTCAGTCGGGTTGTACAGTTTTGAGTCTTTGACACCCCACACCCTTTCTTTCTTTAGAGTTCCACATTTCCAACATTTCAGGTGGCCTCTTCCTTCTAAAATCTAGGAAAAGAAACAAAACAAAACATCACATCCTCGTGCTAGAGTCTCTTCTTGCTGTGTTGGTATGAGCGGGAAGATTCCAGAGACGACACTGTGGGTTACTGTGAAGTTAACTAAACAGATTCATGGATCATTCCTGCAAGAGTCCCCTCACTCTGTGCTGTGTAACCCAATCCTCTAGTGTGGTTGGGTTTTACCAGGTGGCTGATGGAGCTAATTTGTCAAATCCTCAAATCTTTATCACACGCAAAGTCGCATCTTCCTACCACTGCGGCATCTGGACAGTGAGTGACTCACAAATGAGTTTTGGAAGTTACTGTGAGATTTTCAGTGTTTCAATGGGTTTCAGCCACCTAGAAGTTTTGATCTTAATGAGGGCCTTTGAAAAAATTATTGTAAGTGAATTTATTTCTCATCAGGCTCTACTCCCAACTTTTAAAACTGATTCTTTATAACAGTGTGTAATGCCACATTTAAACAAATTGGAGCCCACTTCAAAACAGAATTAAAATGATTTCAAAGAATGACAGGAAAACATTTCTTTTGGCAAGGAATGACAAGAAGCCAGAAGGAATAGAGGAGAAATCCAGTGGAGAGTGTAAGCAGCGAGAGACCTTCTCCATATGTGTGGCCATCAAAAAGTCTTACAATCCCTTATGTCCCGATTGCAGGACACAGCTCTGTCTCTGTTTTGTTTTTGTTGATTTTTTTTCTAACTCAGCTCCCTCCCTCTTGTCCCCACTCTGTCCCTCCCCATTCTGGTGACATTGAAAAGACTTCTTACCAAAGAAAAGATCTGATGAAACAAATGTACACGATGAAAAGTGGGAAGACCCAGGGGTAGGCAGCACATGCAGCCAACCTCAAAGGAAGACTAGTCACCGTGACAATGATTGGCACCAAGTACAGACTGGGTTTCTTTTGCATACATTTTGAAAGAAATAACTTCTTGAGCTTCTTTTTGTAACAAATGTTGTGTGAACTATTTTATGGCATGGCTCCGTGGACTGAAATAAGGATGCCTGTAATGTAAACCAACAGCATTCCCCACTCCACTGGACTCCCACCAGGAACATCTTCAGCATCATTGGCTTTATTACTATTGTTGTTGTTATTGTTATTATTATTGTTGTTGTTGTTACTATTTGTGGGTATTTTTCCTGCATACAAGTCTGTGTACCACATGTGTATCTGGCACACACAAAGGCCAGAAGAGGCTTTTGCATCCCCTGGAGCTGGAATTAGAGATGGTTGTGAGCCACCATGCATGTGCTGGGAATTGAATCCCAGTCCTCTGGGAAAGGAGTCAATGCTTTCGACCATTGATCCCAGCATCTCTAATTTTATTTTCAGCAAAGAGTCAAAACTATTCATCCAGTAGACTTCTCCCCTGCCATTCCTGCTCCACTTTATGATCTAGTCCATTGGCTTTGAGCACACTGAGAAAGGTCTGATAAATTATTGTATGAGTTCTATGTACACAGACCCTGCCCTGCTCTTTACATCTGGGAGGACACTGGTGCTATTTGACTTCTTCTCTGGAGCTGGAAAATGCTCAGGTTTTCCTGAAGGGAAGAGACATTTCCTCTCCATACACCAAAAACACAGTTTAGCTCGCTCATTTTTCAGCAGCTTAAGCCCATTTTTAATTGGGTAAATTTTTCATTGCTGTAAATATGTGTTGCGCCCATTAGGAATCCATTTTCCCCAATATCATCATTTCTATTGTTTCACATGAAAATGCAAAGCTTCCAGTGTCTAATCTAGATTACACATATGGCCAAGAGGAAAGGAAAGACCATTCCAGTCCAGATAGTGACCCAAGGAAACAAGCCAGAGAAGTGGACTAGAGATACGTAAAGAGGAGGACCAGAGATGGGGAGATAGCTCAGTAGGTGAAGCACTTGCCTTGCAAGCTTGAAGACATACATGACTTCTGTCCCCAGGGTCAGTGTGGAAAGAACAGCATGATGGTATAATTGTAACCACAGCACTGGGGATGAGGCAGCAGACATATACCTGCCAGCCTAGACTATTTGGCCAGTTCCAGACCAATGTTAGCCTGTCTCAAAAACAATCTGAGCTACCCAGAAATGATACTAGAGGATGACCTCTGGACTACACACACACACACACACACACACACACACACACACACACACACACACACACACTGAGAAAGAGGAAGATGAGACTCCAAGAACCACATGGAAGAGAGAGGAAAAAAATGATCTGGGTTAGATGGACAATTTAGAGAGCACCCTGTGTTTAAGCATTGGCTGTGAAGATGGTGTCATAAACCACTGGAAGCTGAGCAGTCAATCTTAGTAGAATGTGACAATTAGGTTAGGGATGCAGACCGGATTAGAGCTATGGCAAACTGTAATGCCTTTTAAATGTCCTTTGGTTGCACATATCAGAAATCTAGCCAACTAAGCCTATTCAATGAATAGGAAATTATTGAAAAGGATGTCAAGTCATCTTCAGAACCCAGCAGAAGGAAGTATACTGATACTTATTTAAGACTATCGCATTTTATTTTTCTATCTGCCTCTGAACTCCAGCTTGTCTTGATTCTCCTTGCAGATGGCCACCATTCCTCCAAACTCCATGCATGCGTGTACCAAAAACAGATACTTACCTCTAGCCATATTCCATGAATACAGTTATAAATTCCTAAGAGGAGAATAATGCTTACTCAATGTGAGTCAAGGGGGACCCTGATGCAATCCATGACCGTGCTCAATGGGTTATGGCATGCCTGGTTACTTGGGATTCCCTTTTGTGGAGAAAGGAATGTTTCTTAGAGGAATGTGGTGTCACGGGTTTGGTGGGGACTCCAAAATTTGCTTACATGGATCTACCAAAAGTCTGCTGGTGTATTTCAATCCTGAAATCAGGCTGAGGTCAGTATGAGTGAAAAGAAGTAAATAAAAAGAGTTGTTCTTCTAAATAATAGAGCCAGTTTAGGAGACTCCAGTTCAATGTTTCTTAACCCCCTTTGTATGGACTGACCCCTTCATAGGGATCACCTAAGACCTTTGGAAAACACAGATATTTATGTTACAATTTATAACAGTAGCAAGATTACAGCTATAAAGCAGCAATGAAAATAATCTTATGGTGGGGGGTCCCCACAAAACTAAGAACTGTATTAAAGGGCCACAGCATTAGAAGGTGGAGAACCTTCTAGAATGTAGAATGTCAGCAATGGGGATGGCATCAGAAGAGGAGGGTCTGTCCAAAGACAAATGCAAGAGACTGCCCAGTTCAGTGTGCACTGGGTAGTGTCTGAAGAATCCATAGATCCTTTTGGGGTGTGGCTGGAGCTGTTTTGGGGTGTGGCTTGCACACATGTGCCAGTGTGAGCTGTTTTCTCTAGAATGAAGCTGGGTGTGGAACTTCAAAGCAGCTAAATAAGACCTGACAGTTCCAGAACCACGGAAGGGAACATTGGTGTTCAAGACATTCCCGGTATTATGAATCAGTTCACTAAGTACTTACCATGGCCTGCTTGATAGTTGCTGCTATTGGGTTTGGTCAGGGACCTGAGACAAATGGGCCACCCTCAACTATTGGAGAAAGTCCCTTCAGGGGTTATAAATGGAGCTAAATGCCAGGACATGTCTCCAGCCTCTTCTCAGGCACCGTTCTAAAACCCAAAGAAGTATGTGTTCCCTTCTCCACTCTCCTGCCTGCCAGAGTTTCCAGATTTGTTCTGTTTTGCAGTTGCGTCAAAAGCCACACTCGATTCCAATCCTCACAGAAGGCATAAATTAACATTTTATTATGTGTACTTGTTAGGGTCTCTTAAAGTAGACATGCAAATTTCAGGCTCCCATAATAATTTAGGGCATACCCAGATTAACTGAAAATAAACCGGGTTGCCCTGGCCAAGGCCTTGGAAAGCAGGGCCCCACAAAGCCATCCAAGGATAGCTACTCACCTTAGCTCCTGTTCCCCAATTGTTGACCCTGGCCTCTGGCCATTTCCTGCTCTTTTTGGCACCTTCGTCCTCTCTGTGCAGATGTCAATGGCTCATATGACTCCTGATGGACTTTTGTTAACAAGGGACAATTTCACAAGTAGCTGTAGGTGAGCCTTTTATAGGTCTCTGGCAAGAAAGGGTGGGGGGAGGCAGGTGAGTGTCCATTAAGCAGTTGGACAAATATGTCTGTGTTGGCCTTCCACATGGACCCTTATTTTGAGGCTACCCTTTGATAGGTTATTCCCACTATGTGACTTTAATTTTGCACCTTATAACCTAGAAAAGCTTCAGACTAGGAATGTGGGGTTACATAGACCTAGGTCTGTTTTGATGTAGCAGCAGTGGAAGAGTCAGCAGATGTCAACATAAAAGGCACCTGATGTGCCACCCACAGCTCCACAGCATCTGTTCTGAGGTGTTCTGTTCGCTATGTTTTCTGGTTTTTGTTGTTGTTGTTATTGTTGTTGTTTTTCTGAAACTCTCCAGATTCTTTTCTGCCTCCCTCATATTGTATAACCTGGAGAACATCTGCCCTCTAGGGAGAGTGTGTGGACAATCCCATACAATAAAGAAGATGCTAGTGTTGGAATCTGGAAATTTTCCCCAAAATCCATGTGATAGAGGCTTGGGAATAGTGAAGCACATAGTGGTTAGGAGGAAAGGCCTGGCAGGAAGTCTTAAGTCATGATTGGGGCGGGGGGGGGGGGGTGGAGGCAGGGGAGAGGTGGCTCTAAAAGGGGACCATGAAGCCCAAATCCTTTCCTTTTTCTCTTTCATAACCTAACTATGAAATGAGTAGTTTGTACTTTACTACATGGCACGCATACACTGGCTTGCCATGTGCCCAAAAAACCTGGAGCTAAACAACCATGGGCTGAAAACTCTTAACACAATGACCCCAAATAAACTTTTCTCTCTGTAAATTAATTACTTCAAGTATTTGTTACAGCAGTGGAAAGCTGGTTAACACAAACAGAAAAGAAGCAAGGAGAACCTTAGGGAATTGGTGCTGTGTAGCTGTTTCCTCCTGGTGAAAACATTTCTCCCAGAGGAAGGCTCCTTAAGACTCAGGTAAAGCAAAACTTCTGTCTCAGGAAGTTCCTGAAACTTACAGGATTCCGAAAGCCTCTTTCCAGGGTTATACAAGCAGTAAAAGTTCTGGAGAAGATTCTGACCAGCCAAGCTACCCACATGACATGCAGGAAGTTCTGAAGATTCAGCTGTCATTCATCATAGTCCACACTGGGGTAGGGCCTTTAGTTGCCAATTCTCTTATAAAGGACACCTCCAGACACCTGTAAGTAACCTCAATTAATTCATTGGTTTGCCAAGCCATGTTTGAGTGGCATCATCGCTTTGGTCTATCATCCCTGTGTGGAGTGAATATACATTTGATCACATCTCCCCAGGACAAGTCACACTATGGTTGGTCCACAAGCATCCATGATTGAAGGGAAATTCTAGATCTAGTACTATGGTCAGAAGAGCTGAAGTCCAGGGGCCTAGTGTTGGCTCAGAATGCACAGTGTTTGAAGGCGATCCTATTGGAATTCTCCTACCAGACAGAGTACCTTGAAAACCACCTTCATGTGAGTCCCAGGTTAAGAGACTGTCAGTATTCTTCCTGTATCCAGGAGTTCTGTCTCTAGGTGAATTTTACGTGGCACTCACTCCCTTTAAGTGAACAAGCTCTTTGGTGTGCTCAAGGATAGTCCCATATTCATAGCGACTACTCAGAGGTCTCAGTACTTAGCTGTCATGTCATTGTCTTACATTTCTCCTCCTAAGCACCTGCCTCTTAACCTCTCACCTCCCTCCTTCTGCCTCTCCCCAGCCTTTCTACTTCCTCTCCATCCTCCTTTTTTTCAGTCAGTTCTTAACATCTCATTTCACCTTCCTGCTCTGTAGAGAGCTATGTGTGGTTCTTACCTTCCCCCAGTGGCATTTAAAGTGTTTCTTGGTGCAAAACATCCTATTCATTGCCATAGAAACAGGAAACTCAGTGTGGAAGAAAAATGGGGGGAAAGGAGTCTGACACTCTGTAACTGTGCAATTCTGTTATTTTGCCCAAATCCATAAATGGCAACATGCTGGGAGATATGCAAAAGCCAACCTGCTGTTAGAACAAGCGAAGGAAGGGCTTCTTGTTCCTGGGAGTCTTTCCACGAGTTTTTAAGCAGGCAAGAACAGGCTAGTGTAGGGGGGATGCTTGTCTTCCCCCCAACCCCTCGCAGTGTTCACTGACTGTAAAATGAAGTTATTATTGTCCCCATTGCTTTCTTGCTGGGGTCACAGGACAGTACCCAGAGGGACAGTTTGGTTTCACCTCCTGGCAGGCTCTTGGATAACACAGGCCTGTGCTATCTGTTCTTGACTGTGAATTCCCCGATGCAAAACTGAGAAGAAGTTCACAGTCACTAAAGAAAAGCCAACCAGCTTTGGCCATGCTTGAGAAGAAGTAAAAAAGTGCTGTACTTCTGGATCTCCAGGCCATCTGAAGGGGAACCTTTTTCAAGTCCCTGACTTCAAAGATGACTCTTCAGCATTCTTTAAGCACTGCCCTCGCTTGCCAGGCCTTTGAGCACTTCAGTTCCCCAGGGAGCTATTATCCCTAAGATGAGAATGGACCTGGGAGCTCTGTGGATCAGAACTCAAGCTAATGTGTTCAGTCTTTGCTGGTCATGAGCTTTCTCAGAGGAGTTCCAAAGTCCCAACCCAGGACCAATGTTCTGTGTTCATGATGGTATGTGTGTGTGTGTGTGTGTGTGTGTGTGTGTGTGTGTGTGTGTGTGTATCTATTTGGTATACATCAGTCACAGAGGCAAACCAACAGCCAAGTTGTTGACATCTCCACATGCTTGCAAGGTCTTATTGCACAGACCTATGAAATCCATTTACAGACCAATCAGGCCTGAGTTTTACTTTCAATCAGTTCTCATTGTCTCCCAACACCAAGCCACTCAGACTAGGAAACAAAGTCTACGAACATGGCTCAAACTCTGCCTTGTCCCACTTGTGGACAGTAAAAAAAGGTTGAGGGGGAAGTGCTCTGGGCTATGGCTTCTTTCACTCTTCTCTACTCATGGTCTGTCCCCAGTGGCTCTATAGGAAATAGCATGCCCACTTCTCTTAAAAACTATGAGTAATAAATTCCTCTGTCAACGGTATTAACTTCTGCCGGTCCTCCACCTAGGTGACAATCCACATTGGCATGTCTGTCATATCAGTGATAGAATATCCTGCCTGCTTACACATCGCAGCTATGGGAGTACTATCCTGGGGTCATGGTCTCTTGGTGATAGGGAAGCAGTATCTTCTTCTATAAATAGAGCGACCATACGTCCCCTTGTGCTGCACAGAGTTCGACTTTATCCCTGTTGACCTGTGTCATTGCGATTTTACTTCCCTCACTCCCTCTCACTGCAGTTTGGGTTCTGAATAGGAATCATATGGCCACCCTACTAGAAAAGACAGAATATTAACCACCCATTACATAGATAAATGCCTTTTTTTTTTAGATAGAGAACTATTTACATCTTAATCATCACACCTCATATCTTCACTTGAGGAAAGGGTCTAGGTGAGCATTACAGACTTTCTAAAAATATCCATGTTTGTCTTCACATCACATGCAAGGAGTTAATGGGGAAAACCAGCTGCTTGAAGTATGTATAAGAAACAGTCATGATGATGACACTGGCTTGTTCTGATTTGTTTGGGGGGGCATTTGGTTTGCTTGTTTGTTTGTTTTGCTTTTGCTGAGAACTAAAAATATAGTCCATGAGGACTAAGAAGTCTTACAAGGGTAGGAAGCACAACAGGTTGACCAGTGGCTCATTTGTCTCAGTGTTTGGTATATAAGACACTGTCTTGTTATTCAATCTGTGCTGGATACCCCGAGTGCTCTGTAGATCATGGACATTTCACATCAGCTCCTACCCTCAATGAACTTATTCTATAAAGTAACACACTAATAAAATGGGAAGCATTTCAAAAGTTGTAAGCATGGGTCATTATAACTCCATCCAAAGAAGCATTCATCCCAGTCCTTGGTGTTATAGAATAATTTTGAAGTAAGTTATGGGTACACAAGAGAGCAAACCCCAATGATAGCTGAAGCAGTGGGCCTTGAGACTGTTGCTGATGCTGGTTAAAGAGAAAGGATACAGCTGAGGAGCTATAGCAAGAGATTAGGAGACAGTCCAATGTCAAGGATGTATATATATATATATATATAGTTACCAAAGCACTACAGACAATTTGATTTTGAATCCTGGCTTTATGTTTATTTCTTTTCTTTTCTTTTTTGGTGTAAAGACTCTTAAGGACTACCAGTAAGAAAAATTACTATAGCCCAAATAGGGATAATTGACTATGGCTGCTTTAGATTTTCAAGATGTACTCAAGCTACCTTCCCCATTCCTTAGGTAAAGAGTAGTGATGAAACATGTCCTTCAACATGCTGGCCTTTGTTCCACTAGGAAAGAATTAGAGTCTGTAGAAGGGACTGCTCCCTCACCATTCTCCCAGAACAGTCTGTCTGGGGTTGTTTGTAATCAAGCCTGAGAAGTCTGTGGCGCACAGCTGCACGGTCTGTGATAGCGTATGCATCAATGAGAAATCACCATTTAGCAGTGCGGAGCCACAGCTAGGCTTGGTTTCTCTGCACCCTCATCAGATGCACAGTTGTTTTAGTCTTCTACAGAGTTATAAATAAAAAAGGCCAGCTTGAAAAATTTGCTGAAGCAAAGCTGAGGCAGGAGGAGCAGTCCTGCTTACTTGACCCAACAACACAATGTCCCTGGCATATGGTCGTGGTCTCCCCCAAGCAGAGCCAATTCCTATAAAGAGAAATACCTAAAATTGGCACCCTGGAATTATTTTAGAGCCATGGAATGTGAGATGTGGATACTAAAGTTGATTTTTTTTTTCTCCTGCATTTTCTTCTTAAAGATAAGGAGTATCAGAGTTTGGAGCGATGTTTAATGGAATTCCTCAACTGGCAATTCATCTATTACTTCAGAAGTAAACATAGTCAAATTCTAAACCTTGGAAAGTAGAGTCTGTTGCATTGCTCAGCTCTACATAGAAGTTTCTGTTGTGTGACTTGAACACTTGGATTAGGTAAAAAGGTAACAGTTGGGTTCTGCACCCCAAAACTATTTAATGCCTCGTAGAACAGCCCAGAGGAGTCCCAAGGCACACTATTACACCCTCTTCAGTGCCCTGTACTTGTGATCAGCTTCTCATCATCTTACCCATCATTCAGTTCTCCATTATGCTCCTTGCCATCAGAGCCCTGGCAGATGAGAAGTGGTCTGATAAAACCATTCACCAAAGGGTGTTTGTCAAATGCCCACTAAACATCTTTGAGTGTGAAAAAGTCAGGCAAAGCCCTATTTTAAATGTTTCCTCTTATTAAATCATAATAATTCCATGTGTTGTAGTGTTCCCATCTTGGGAGGGGGATTAGGAAAAAAGGTTTGTGGCAATCACTCAGTATCATCCTGCTAATGATGACAATGCTGGGCTTGAATTCAGGCCATTGGAACAAGTCTATAGTCTTTGTCTGGATGTTACTTTGCCTCCCTTGATGTTACTGGCACAAATCACAGCAAAGGCAGGAATCACTTTGCCACGAGCACAGTTTTGGTCACTGAGACTGACTTTTCCCCCCCAGGCTTTATGAAGTACAATTGACCAATAAAGAGTGTGCATATTTCAAATGTGAAGATGCTTTGTTGTCTAGATGGGTCATGAAATAGTTCTCACCTCAGGTCACTGTCAAAAGCCTCCCTACTTCCTCCCCTCAGTTTCTCCCCTTGCTATCTTAATTTTAATAATTCTAGATGTTTCTAACATTTTATTTTCTATGTCCGAGTGTTTATCTGCATTCATGTATGTTTACCACATGTGTGCCTGCTGCCAACATTAGTCAGGGCATCGGATCCCCTGGAACTAGAGTTACAGATATTTGTAATTCATCATGTGGGTCTTGGGAATCAAACCTGAGACTTCTACAAGATTAACTACTGAGCCATCTCTCCAGACCTGTTCCTAAAATTTTCAATAGCTATAAAAATAAATTACATCAAGTGAAGTGATTCTGACACCAAAACTGCTTCCACTTTTTCCAGAAAAAAAAAATGTAGGGAGAAGTTGATTAACATTCCTTGAATTGAGAGATACCCAGGAGATGGGTGAAGCAGTCCTCTAGGAGTGTTTGTGAGGATTGACAAGGGAGAGGATCATCTCTGAATTCAGGTAGCACTGTTTCAAAAGCTAGGGTCTCAAATGGGATAAAAGAAGAGAGAAAACCTCACCACGGCAAGCATACTCTCTCTCTCTCTCTCTCTCTCTCTCTCTCTCTCTCTCTCTCTCTCTCTCTGTGTGTGTGTGTGTGTGTGTGTGTGTGTGTGTGTGTGTGTCTCGCTGTCTCTCTGCGTGAGTATATCTGTCTATCTCTATCTCTCTTCCCACCCCATGCTTTCCGGCAGCCAGGCAGCCATAAGGGGAGCTGCTGTACCACACCCTCTCTGCCATAATGAACAGACACCTCCAGAACCATGGTTCAAAATAAACCCGTCCTCCCTTTAGAAAATGGCTGTATTCCTGGTTCACACCCTCGAGGACCTTCTTTCTGCTGTCACACATTCTTCTTCAGCATTGTTACTGCTTCACTTCCTCTCTTGAGCTTCTGTCCCACACACAGTCCCACCCCCAGAGGCAAGCTCTTGGAAACACACCCTGTTAGAGTAAGCAGCTGCTTCAGAAAACCCCTCACCCTCTCAACTTCCCTTCCCATCTCCTGCTGCTGCTCTGAGTTTTCCTCTCCAGTAGTCCACTTCCTCATCGGCAGCACAAGGAGGCACGCTGGAGAAGCCCCAGGCAGATCTTAGAGCACGCTAGACAGGGCATCTCATAAGGAAAACTGTTACCTCCAAGTCAGACACTCACTGACGTCTCTCAGGCTCTCAAGGCAAGTGTGAAGTTAACTCTCTGCCATAGACAAAGCCACAGGGACACCCACCCAATGGCATGACCAGCAGGGGAACTTTGTTCCTTGTCTCTGACCTTCATCTGGGGGACTTCTGAGGTTGCCTACACGTCTGGTATATTGACCTTCAGACGGCTGGACATAGACATTAATTCTGGCAAAACCATCTTCCCAGAGGGAAACGACCTATCTTCCCAGATTCTTTCGACAAAGGACATGAGGTAGTAAGGCTAAGTTCTCTCTGTCCACAGCATCTGATCAAGGCCTTCCAGCAGTGGTCACTCTAAAGACATCCTCCGACTCCTCTCTAAGACAAGATGAGTGTGCTGTGGAGAAATATGTAGATAATTTACAAGTTTGTGCCAGAAGTTCAAATTGTGCTAGTTGTTTAAAGCGGGCAGAATAATGACATATCTTCCTTCTAAGAAAGCTGCCCACTGTCTAATTCCTGAAGCCCATGTGAATATGTTACCTAGTTCTGCAAAGAAGGCATTGCAGAGAGGTCAAGTTAGAGACCTTGAGTTATGGAGACTACTTTGGATGATAGAGACGGTACTAATCTAATCACATGAGCCCTGCAAATGACAGACACTTTCATGCTGAGATCACCGATGTGGGTAACGGCAACAGCAATGGCGTTGATGATGGAGAGACCATGAGTGAGCGCAAGGATATACATCCTTTAGCGAATGAAAGGTAAGAGAGAAGGTTTTCCTCGAGAGCTTCCAGAATAAATAGGTCCCATGAAGACCTTCATCTACCCCAAAGAGAACTGTGGGACTCCTCCCTTCCAGGATTGGAATGGTATACATTGGTGGTATTTTAAACCAAGACCCTTGTGGTAGTTAATTCTAGCAGGGACAGGAAACTAACTCATCCCTAGAAGCATGAAGAGACAATTGGAGATCTTGGACTTCTGTGTCAGATTAGAGTAATAATTATCAAATATCCACCTCTAAACTGGCAGGTACCTCTCAATAGCCTATTATCCCAACTGTTTGCTTTTTCGACACCGGATCACAGGTAATCCAGGGTGGCTTTGAACCCACCATGTCACCAAGCATGACCTCAAATTCCTAATCGTCTATCCTCTACCTCCCAAGTGCTGGAATTATAAATGTGTGCCAGCATGCCTGGTACATGAATGCTGTCGGTTGAGAAATGGACTGAGGATGGAGAAATACTACTTCCCCAGCTCATCTGCACCACAGTGCCTTTAACACCAATGTCCTTTTGGAGTATGGAGTGAACAATCACACTGTAGAGTTACACATTGTGTTTTCTAGTGTCTGAAACCGTAAACCAGTATTGAGGATTTTTTTGACGTCAGCTGGAGTCAGGAAAATGGCTACTCTTAACTCACTCCAGAGGCCTCAGGATTTGTCTGCTGACATTGTATGCTTGGGCACACATTGTGTCACCTGAGACTCATGTCGTCAAGTTCTTCAAATAGCGACAACCCAACTGGGTGCCCTTGCAGTATGAAATTCAGCCTCTCCAGATTTGGTCAAGAACTGATAAAGCAAGTGTCAAGGTAACTGATGGTTTTTCTCTTACTTGTAGACTTTCACATCTTCTCCCAGACACTAACAGAGTGAGTCCCCCACCAGCACCCTTTGAGTAGAATCTCGGAAAACTGGTTTTATAGTCTCTCTTATTACCTAGACCTTTTTAATTCTGAACATTGAGTTAATAAAACTTTAGTGGGTAACTGTTATGTGACAGGAACTGGATACGAGTTGTGGTCTAGATTCCTTAACTAAAGACACTACTGTTGTTAATTACCTGAAGAAACTGGGGGCTCATAAAATTTAAGCAATTTCTCTAAATTCAGGAAGAAGAGACAAAACTCAGAGCATCCTCATACATTGTTTCCTATGTTTCTAGGTATGAGAAGTGTTCAAAGACAACAAGAAGAATAAAACAAAATGGGTGAGTAATTGGTGGCCCAGTTCTGGGCCACAAGTTCATGACCTCACCCCTCCACTTCTGGGTTTTCACCATGGCTAGCTTCCTTCTCTGGGAGGAATGAATTGGGAAGTAGGAAACCTCTTCCTCATTTAAAAATGGAGCCCCTGTGAGTGAAGAATCACATGTATTTTGTCATGCAGACCCTTGACCATCTTGGGAACGTCTCCACGGCACAAACCCCACTTGTCACAACTGAGCATCCTGTTACTTTAGTTGCTTTGCTGCTCCCCAAAAACCTTTTCTTAAAAGAACTTTTATTATCCTGGCAACATGGAGATTGGTGTCTCTGAAGTATTAGGTTGTCAGCTCTCCAGTGGCTTCTCTCCTCCTACTCTCAACTCCATTTCCGGTCTGCACACCGGAAAAACTACTTCTGTTTTCTGCTACAGTATCTATTGGTGAGTAAGCCCTAACTTTCTCCCTTCAATTTCCCTCTTCCCTCTAGCCTTAACTGTCTGGTCATTTCAAATAAGGTCTCAGTTTCCCTGATTTGCTGTGGAGATGGCATCATGGTATGATTTCCTTGTGAATTTCATTCCAATGCTTAGGTTCTCTTTCAGTGAGTGAAGAACTTTCAGCAAACAGTTTACAATAGGAATGTATTGCTGCTATAATAATGATGATAGAATTAATACAATGAAATATTCTTGTGCCAGTTTAATTCAACTCAAGTTTTCCTTTTGGGCAGCAATAATTCTATTTTGGCCAACTTTTGCTCATTTGTGTAATGACAAGCACCTCTACGATTTTACACATAAGCAGTATATACTACAATGTAATCCATTTCTGGGCATATGCTGTGGCAATAGATGGAATAAGTAAGATAAATGATGAGAAAATGGTTTCTCTATGGTTTGGGGGTTTTGAGGGGCCTTTTTCAATCATGTTTGCAGGATAAGGAAGAATCACAGAGACTTTGTACCTGTAGATGGGACAAAATATAAGAGTAATATCATGTGAGAAAAGTAGGTCACCTCCTGTGGAGGTTGCCCCATTGCTGGGAATAAAAGAGAAAACAATCCATCTGGGACCTGGCCTTTGGGGTTTCTGATTTAAGTTTCTAGTTAAAAAGTAAGAAAAACTGCATCTTGTTCCTGTGTTAGGCACTTACTCCAGAGTTCATCAGCCACAGGCAACTATCAGCGGGGAGCTGTAAGCAAGAAGAAACCAGGCTTTTGTGAAGTATTGAACAAAACTGGGATGCTCTAGAGGTGGACAAACACAGAGCAAAGCCCAGGGACCAAGACGCCAAAGAACAAAAGCAAATGAGCAAACCAGTCAAAGCAACAGAAAGCTTCATACAGATGCAGCGCCAGGTAAATCAACTACCTGCAATTTGCCTTACTAATGGCTCATTCTATATGGAATAAGAAAAGCAGAGATGAAAAAACTAACTGCAGGTTCTGAAGGTGCCAGACAGTGTGCAATCAGACTTCACACACTTCGAGATCACATAGCAAATGTCTAGGAGCAAACTCTTTTCCCAAGGGAAGCTGAGAGACTTCAGTCTATTAGGATGAAAGCAGAATAAATTCTCCATCTTTCTTATAAGGATAACTAATAACTAGTCTGCTCACAACTTGTCTCCAACCTTTTCCATCCGAAAGGCAAACTACTCCTTCCTCCCCGAGTAGCTTCTGGGGAACTTCTGACCTCCACTTTTCTTCCCCTTCCCTAACCACCTTCTTCTGTTCCTTCTTGGGATCTTAAAATTCAGTTGGGATGTTTTAGGTAGGGCGCTGGTTGGTTTTTGTCAACTTGCCACAGTTCAGACTCACCTGAGAAGAGATAACCTCAATTGAGAAAACGCCTTTGCAAGACTGGACCATAGATAGACCTGTGGGGTATTGCCTTGACTAAAGATTGATGTGGGAGGGTCCAGAACACTGAGGGCTGTGAACCTCTGGGCAGGGGGTCCTGGGTGTATAAGGAAGCAGGATTAGCAAGCCATGTGGAGCAAGCTAGTAAACAGCATTCCTCCAAAGCCTCTGCTTTGGATTTTGCCACCAGGTTCCTGCCTTGAGTTCCTACCTTATTTCCCTTCAGGACTGACTTTGATACAGAAGGGTAAAAATAAATGAACCCTTTACTTTCCATGTTGCTTTCCATTATGTTTTGTCACAGCAATAGAAACCCTAACTAAGACTTAAGATTTTAAGGCTTAAGATTTTCCCCAAATCTCAGTGTTACGATTTTTCTCTCATTTCCAAAGTTACCAAACACATGATAATTTCCTCAGATATTACATGGGAAATCTAAAGCTAAGTGCTATGTTTTCCTCTACATAACTAACTGATCAAAAACATATGCAGTGATCTCTACAAATTCAATGATAGACTTAAGCTTCTGACAGACCAATTATTAAGAACAATAAAAAATCCAGGTAAAATACTTAAAAACAGCCACCCTCTATTCAGAGACATTGGAGAATGACTCCAAAAGGGGCTAAATTCCAGGCTGGAGAATGGGAGGGAGAAAAGTCAACCATGGAGAGCTAGCCAATAGTCTGCCCTTACTATGGTTCAACTTCATCATGATGCAAAAGCAATATACATTCAGTGGCACCTACACTTCTAATTCAGCATTTTTACCTTTTCCTAAGCTAGTGATGCATGCTAGGATACTCTTCTGAGATCAGGCATCATCAAGCCACAGTCCTCAAGCACAGCCCCAGTCAGCCCCTCATGATCACTCCAAAGTATGGAAGTACTATGCTAGCACACATGGTAAGCCACTAAGGTCAGGGCATCTGGGATTTGACACAGCTGATGAGTTTAGTCTGGTGGTGCTCCATAGTAAATAAATCAAGAAGTATCTGCATTCATTTTCTTCTAGATCAACTTGGCCAGGTTATGGCAGCCAGGTAATGTGGTCAAACTTGTTCTGGAAGGTCTTTTGGGTTGTGTCAACCTTAAACAAATAGGCTGTGAGTGAAGTTATGAACCTCTCTAGTGCCATTGGGCCCCATCCTGTTGGTGAAAGCCTTAAGAAGACAAAGAATGACTTCTCTGAGCAAAAGGAATTTTTTGTTCCCTGACAGTTCTCTGTGTGTCAAAAGAAAGGTCTATGAAATCAGATTCTCTCAAAGACACAGCCTGCTAGGGGACCTTGTTCATTGTGTCTAACCATCATCCCTGGAGCTGCTGATGCGGCCTACATGTTCCTTGTCTCATCATCAGCTGGAGCATCCACATCCTGTTTCTGCTAAAGTCACTCTCAGATGACTGGAGAGAAACACTAATTCTAAAAACACCATCTTCCTAGAGGGAGGCTGGTGCTGCACCTTGAAGTAGGCCCGCCCAGGGATGTGTCTAGTTCCCATGTCCTAATCGTTCTTAGTCTAATCATAGCTTCATTGATCAAACTATGTATATATGTGTGCAGATAGATGATATACAGATATACAGATAAACAGAAAGACAGGCAGATAGGTAAGTAATATATTATAAATAATATCTGCTAATGCTGCTGAAGATAAACAGAATAATAGATTGATGATAGGTAATAGATGATGATGGTGGTGGTGGTGATTATGGAGATGAAGATAAAAAATAGAGTAATAGACATATACATGGATATATAATAGATGATCATGGTGATGATGAGGTGGAATAGATTGATAGATTTATGTTATATAGATGATATAGAGATAGGTAGACAGACAGACAGATAGACAATAGTTAGAGGTGTACATATGTATGTGTACATGCATGTTCACAAGTGTGTGAATGACTACTTAGGGGATGATAGAGCAGAAAATAATGAATCTATGTATTTCAAACCTTCTTCTTGTATTAGAATGCCTTTAAGGAGCTTTAGAGAAGCAAAAAAAAAAAGCAAACCTCAGAGCCACCATGTTCCCCAAAGTCGCACAACAGTTGAGCTTCCTAATAATCAGTTTGCATGCTTTAAAGCCCCTCTTGTGTTAAAAGCAATAAAGACGAGGGATCAAGAAACAGCTTAGTTAAAGTCTCCTCGTAAACCACAGAGACGTCAAGATTGCCCTATTTAGCCAGACAAGGAACAGGAACTGAAATTGCTTCTATCCCCCAAGCATGCATTTTTTTATTCATGTCACAGCACAGAGCAAGGGGTAAAAAAATAAAACTTGGTGTTTGGTTGCACTGCTAACACTTAGGATACACCTTGTGGGCAACCTAGGATTTACACGGCCCAGAAGACTATGGAAGCACTGTTGTTCCATGACATATCCCAAGACATCTCAGGAAAATCAAAGACTAAGAAGAGAGTTGCAATAGCGGACCACAGGAAATTCTTTCTAAATTCATTTGCTAGTTCACAGACTGTGATTCCCACAGAATGATGAGACGGCATAAATCCTGAACAGCCCTTTAAACAAATTCCCACCAGAGGCATCAGGATGGAGACCCACCTCATACACCAGCACAATTCTGACCTTCTTGCATATTTGATCTCAGCTAAGTGTTCAAAGAAATGGAATCACACCCATGAGAAGAATATGAACTGCATCTAATCAAGAAAATTATAGGTCCACCAAAATGGCTAAGTCAGTGAAGTGCCTGCCTCGTAAGTGTCAGGACCTGAGTTTGATCTCTAGCATTCTGTAAAAAGCCAAGTATGGTAGCCCCAGCTTGCAGTCCCAATGCTGGGCTGGAGGGAGGACGAATCCTGAGACTCATTGACCAGACAGTCTAGCCTGATTAGTGAGCTCCAAGCAAATGAAAAGATAATATCTAAAACAAACAAACAAAACCAAAAACAAACAAACAAAAATAACCCCACCAAGTTAGATGGTACCTAAGAAATGACATTTGAGATGGACACTTTCAGCCGTTACATGCACATAAACATGCACCTGCGCACACACACACACACACACACACACACACACACACACACACTTTATAATTTTGCTCTATTTTGCTATCCTGCTGTGTAGCAGGCTTTCATTAAGGCTGCCAACCAGCTCCTAAGTAAAGACATGTCCCACATATGTCCCACCAGCTCCTATAACTTAATTTAACCTGTTTCTCTTCATCTGCCTTGGGAATTTTTACCTTTCTTTTCATTCTATATGTTCTACTTTGTTTCTGGCTGGCTGGCTGGCCTTGGGCATCTCTCTCTCTCTCTCTCTCTCTCTCTCTCTCTCTCTCTCTTTCTCCCCCATTCTCTTCTCTGGAGCCTAGATTCTTCCTCTTTATACTCTCTGCCTGCCTGCCCCACCTATCCCCTCCTCTACCTAGCTATTGGCTATTAAGCTTTTTATTAGACCAAACAGGTGCGTTAGGCGAGTAAAAGATATAACAGCAACACTTCTTTACATAATTAAAGTCATATTCCTCAACAGTGCTGTAATTAGTTTGCCGTCTATTGCTATGATAAAATACCAAAGGGAACTTGGAGAGGAAAAGGTTTATTTGGCTTTCATTGCTGTGACCAAATACCTAACAAAAAGCAAATAGGCAAGGCTGGACTCGTTTTGATTCATCGACCAGGAGGAGAAGGCATGGTGGGTGGCAGCAGTTGCTAACGCTAGTGGCCTTTGGAGTATTCACTTATCTGTATGGATCAGGATACAGAGTCAGAACAGAAGAAAAAGATGGACTGTAAACCTTATGGCCCATCCCCAAGCTTCGTCCAACTAGGATCCACCTCCTAAAGGTTCCCCAGCCTCCCCAAACAACATCATCATCTGGGAACCAAATGTACAAACACATTAACCTGAGAGAGACACTTTACATCCAAGAGCTAACACCATTCCATTTAGTTAGCAGTGGTTGCTGAAGGTGTGCTCAGTGGGCTCTGTGTGTGTGTGTGTGTGTGTGTGTGTGTGTGTGTGTGTGTAATGCAGGTTGAAACAATGGCAAGAAAATAATTCCTGGATCAGCAAAATGTACCATCAGGTTAAGACATTTGCCACCAAGCCTGAATACCTGAGTTTGATCCCTGGGACCCACATATGGAAGGAGAGGACTCCCACAAACTGTCCACTGACCTACACATGTACAAGATCACACACACACACACACACACACACACAAAAAAAAAAAAAAAAAAAAAAAAAAAAAACTTGTCCTCTGACCTCCACTTGTTTGCTGTGGCATATATACACTCATATTATACAAACAGATAGATAGATGATAGATAGATAGATAGATAGATAGATAGATAGATAGATATAGATAGATAGATAGATTGATTGATAGATGTTATAACAATTTTAAAAAGTAATTCCAGGAGTGGAATATGACATCTGGACCTAGCTTCATCTCTAGACTGTGGGGGATGAACAGAGAGTATTTTTTCCCTCCATCTTGAAGGCAACATGGTCACCAATGAAATGAATGGCTGTGACATTACTGTCACTAGAACTTAGAATGGAACGACTACAGCACGGGGAAAACTGCTTGAAAAGGGTCACAGAGAAATCTACGTGAAAAATTTTAAAAAGTACTACGTTCATTGGCTTGACAAGTAAATTAAAAAATCATTGTATTATTCATTCATGAAAGTATTGAGGTGGTTCATTGCAGGAAGAAACACAGTTTTGAACACTCGGATCAGCTGTTGCCTATATGAGAATTCAATGTTCTCATTTATTAAACCGATGGAGCCTTTGTTCTCTGTATGCTGCATTGGTGCTTTGGGTTCTTGCTTCTCATCAAATTCACCCAGAAGGCCCAGCTCTTGGATGATTCTGCATCGAACAACTTGGCTTCAGATCTGGATCCCCAGGAATTGAAACCCCGAGGGGAGGTCTCATCCAAACGAAGCCCCCACAGGCAAAGATGGAGAGAGGCAGTTTAGCCAGCTCCAGCGAGCTTCCCGAGCCCCGGCAGCAATGCCCAGAAATACAGGCAAACGTCAAGGGATGTCAATGAGCCAAATGTGTTTCACAGATACATCCACACTGTGAACATGCCAGGGAGTGTCTGAAAGTGTCCATGACAACCCAGGCTGCTCCATCACAGACCCCAGGAAGCCCCATTGCTTGAAATCTAAAACTGGCCAGAGAGGAGACTTACATCTCCCCAGTTACCCCCACACTGTTCACAGAGGGAACCCCACGGCGTGCCCTCATTCGGAAGGTCTCTTCCTTTTGTGGGTCTTGCAGGATCTACAGGCAGGGAGCTTCCTGGGATGAACAGAAGGACCGGGTCTGTGCGTGTTCACACATCTCATTTCATTCACTCACACTTCAAAAGGCTTCAGCTTATGTTAAAAATTTTAGCTCTGATTCCCACGTCGAGTTTTGAAGCTGGCAACAGTGCATCCGAGCTCAGGTATAATATAGAGCCCCTGGCTGCCTCCCACTCCCAACCCTAGCTGGCAAGGATGCCACTCACACTCTCCATCCTCTCAACACAGATCTGCCACTTTTCATGCTTTCCTCGGGAAATGATGGATGGTGGCTGAGCTAAATCTGGAGACGGGGTTACAGACACATTGTTCCTGTTAAACGCTCTGTTTCTTGGGGGATGCTTCACATGCACTTCCTGGTTTCCTTTTCCCTCAAAACTAGGGGCCAGTGAGTGGAGTCCAGAGAAGAAGAGCAGGGCCATATAGTCACAATCTGGCTTCAGGACCAGGGTGCCTCTGTTTACCTCTTTGCATAAAATAAGTCACCTGTCACCTGTCACTTTCGTGATCCGAGATAAACAGACTCCTTGAAGGCACCTGTTGTTTGGTGGCCAACTATGGCACGTCCTGAAGACCTCCGACTAAAATTCTCTCTCTTAGAAATTTTTTACTTTTGAGAATTTCATACATGTATACAATGGAATATGATCATATTTACTCCCTGTTTACCCCCCTGCAAGTCCCCTCTTATATTCCCAACCCCCAACTCCCACACTACCTCCAACAACCTGACCATGGTGGTTTCTGACAAATCACAAATATTGACCAAAGTTGAACACTTGGGCTTTGGAGATGAATACAGCCAGGTCATTCTTCTCTCTTCATGCCTCTGGGGAGCTGTGACCACAGACAAACTGTTTACAGTTAGGGAGTCTCTATTTCCCACTCAAGGTGCCCTGTTGCATCTGGGGCTCTTACTAATACAGGGAACATTGGATTGAAACTAGAACACAAAGAGAAGGAGGGAGAGAAGGAGGGAGCGAGAGATCCTACGTTCAGGACAGTCCTTGGAAGACACCTGATTCATTTGGAATTTGTTCTGTTATTTCCTCATGATTAGATTCAGTTTTGAAGACAGAGGGAAGGATATTACAAAGTCATACCATGCTCATGGTGTCAGGGCACAGAATATCACTTTGTCCCTTCACAGAGAAGGCCAAGTTTGACAATTTATGCTAATTTCTACCAAGTCTTTCCATTTGAAGGGAACATCTTCCTTTATGGTTAATAAAAATTATCCAGTGGCATCAGGTTTGAAATATTATGAAATTCAGCCCCTCAAAATCATTCAAGTAGTGGCTTTCTACTCTATTAATGAGCCATTTATTTATTTAGTATTTATTTTCTGTTGCTTGCAATTTTATTTTAAAAGCATATTATCATTACCTGCTTTTCTCTCTTTCACACACACACACACACACACACACACACACCACTGCATACTGATACATATTTTTAAGCAATATAGTATCACTATTGGATTTTTATTACTGTTCAAAAGGCCACAAACTTAATTGGCCTTTGAAAAAGATCTTCATGAAATTTCAGCTGTTTTTGTTGCTAATAGTTGGGTTCACATAAATGTCTGACTCGATCACATTCTAGTTTAAATAATATATTACGCTGCTTTACAAATAGCTTGAGAACTTTATAGCAATCTGTTCCATCTCTCCCACGCCATGGATGCTGGAGCTATTGTTGTCATATGATGTATTTCTATATGCATTCTCAGTACAAGAATGGCTGTTTTTTCCTTGGGACCAGTCAATTGCATTTAAACTGATTAAAAGTGAGAGGAATTTAATTTGCCTGTCTATTTTCCACTTTTAATAATTTTTCACAAAGATCCAAATGTGTATTTGTTATTTTTTGCTTCTACTTAAAATTCTTTCATTGGACCTTTTTTTTTCCTAGTGCAGGTCTGCTGACAGTGAATTCTCTTGAGTTTTCCTTGTCAAATTTTTTTCGTCTGCTTTCATATTTGAAAGGCATTGTTGTTTGGTAGAGGGCTTTAGGCAGATCGATTTTCTCATCACTTGACAGTGTCCGTTCCTCATCTTTGGCTTGCACAGCCCCTGGCCAGAAGCATGTTGCCATTGAGACAACTGTTTCTCTAACAGTTATGCATGGGTTTGTATTTAATTGAAACATATTTTCTTTTCTTAAGCACTGGCTTTAACAATAGGATGTGTTATGGTGTTCTTGTTTAGGCCATTCCAAATCTGTCACATTAAGTTTCTTTCATCTGTGGGTTTATGGGTTTTTTGGGTTTTTTTGTTTGTTTGTTTGTTTGTTTTTGTTTTGGCTGGCTGGCTGGCTGATTGGTCCCTTCTCTCTTTTTGAAAACATGGGCACATGTCTCTATAGAAATACATACATATATATTTCATCTTTTTGAAAATAGAAACATAATAGACAAGCGTCACTATTGGTGAAATTATTAAGGCCACTCCACGTAGTTAAAAGGGAGGTTTATTTTGTGGGGTAACTTACAAATGAAGGGGTAGGTTGCAGGGTCTAGCAAAGGTATAGGGCAGTCTGGCGGTGTTCTCTGGAGAACTCTGCTCGGTCTACCTCCAGCGTCCAGCGTCCAGCATCTCGGAACCAAGAGAGCCACCTCCTCTTGCTCCTTGGTCTTCCGCTCCCTCCTCTGCCCCGCCTTGTGGGCGTGATCATTACTGAAGCCTCAATGGGGGTTGGAACTTCCAGGCCAATGCTGGGATGGCTATCCACTACATCTCCCCCTTTTGTCTAAATAAGAAAGTTCTAACCTAATACAAGACTATACACAAAGAGATGGTTATCAAATATTGTCCAGGAGTAATGAGGGATAATGACTTAGATAAGTTGGAATTACAATAAGTGCAAACAATATCAAGCAAAAAACATATAGTAAAATCCAGGGAAGTCTAGAGCGTGGGTAGGTGGCATGTTACAAAGATCATTCCAAAAGGTATCCTATCCTAAAGAACCTGAGTCTAATACATAATATATTCTATCTAAGATATTATATATGTATATATACTAAGTTGTAACTATAACTGCTAATCTCCAACCTCATCAAAGACCTGAGAAGGAATATAATAATACCTGAGAAATGGGAGAAGGATGCAAGCAACTTTTGGGAGTCTTGCAAGAGTAGACAGAGACAGCTAGCAGCCTGGACAGTCACCTAACGTTTCTCAGTATCGTTGGTGCATTCAAATTGGCTACAGGCCTAGAGTATCTGACAGATCATTTTCAGAAGCAGGAATTCTGAAAGACCATCTTACCCTGTCTTGGCAAAGTATGGTGGTCGCTTTCATTGTGTCCCGCTTGTCCTGAGCTATCCACTACACGTCACATAAACTATCTGCTAGACATCCAATTATTGCTATCAAATAGGTAAGTTTGGCATTGCATATAGGGAAAATAAGAGCTATAAGACATCTTGGTGATGTAGTTCTGTACCCATTGTCCTTTGATACCTCCTTACACTTTTTCCTTTCCAATTATCAAGTAGTACTTCATTTTGTTTTGTTAAAATTAAGTCCTTCTAATTTGAAAACCACCAGCGCTCTCCAAAGCACACTTTTAAAAGACATACTTTTATACTCCTTACAAATCAAGGTTTGTTTTCCTCTATCACTGGCTGCATTTTGTAAACCTCAATTGTCTCCAAGAGTGACCTTCCAGAACTTTCAAAGTTAATCACAGCTTGTTTAATTTGAGGAGGCCCAGGAATGCAATTACCCCAGTTTATATTTGACATCCTATTGCCTCTAAATATTTCTCTAGAGGTCTACAACAATTTGAATTCTGCATTTGCCTTGCAAGTGGGCTTCCATGGGTGTCAACCTGAAGTCCTTAGATAAATAACATGATTGAGTACAAAACAATTAAAAAGTGTTCACTAAATAATTAACATTGAAGACATGTTGACAGCATTGTATGGTCTTAAAATTCAACAAACTGCCTTAGAGTGTTTTATTGGAGTGTATTACTAATTGGAAGGCTTCAACTAGGAGCAGAATAGCTCTGCAACTGAGCAAACCATAGTTCTCACCTTAGAGGACTTCCCTGTACTTAAGCAGACAGGCACAGTCACTGGTACTGTTACACCCACATTTCCTGTGTTTCTCATGATAATATCTTCACAGATCACAAAATTTGATGGACAGGGGCATCCATTCCAATAGGGGAACTCCATTCATTTCAGAGGCAGACAAGGATTTTGACAGGACTGAGTGACAATTGGTTTGGACCTGAGCCAAAGTGTCTTCTTGGAGACGTTAACCAAGATGAGTGCTGTGGGAGTCGATGGGACAGGAAGAGTCCAAGGGTCAAATACCTAGAACTCAAAGGACTTAGCAAAATATAATCAATGGTACTAACATTCCACTCTAAAAAATGATTAAAAGAAGAAGCAAAGGTGAAGGTTTTTACACGGCAAATGGGGAGAAAACACAGTAAGCATCTGATGGATTTGTCCTGCTTTCTTCACAGGGTTGTCATAAGTATCAAAGAAAGTGAATGTGAAAACTATGTTTACTGCATTGTGGGGTTTTTTTTGTGATCTCTATGAATGAAAAGAGTGATAATAATGTGGTTTTTAAAGATTTGTTTTTTTTTTATGAAAGCCCAGGAGAGAAATGAATTTTACAACATGGAATAGTCTGACTACACATCACAACCCTAACTGGAGCTGCTGCTACTCAGTACATTGAATTGTACATGGATTATTGTTTCCTGATCAAAAGGGAAATTGTTGGAACCCGGACAGCTCATTTGTCCGGAAATGCAAGTGGATTATTGAAATCTGTGCTTCCAGGGGTCTCTGTTCCCCTCCTCTGGCTCAGTAGGTCATGGGAAGACAAGTATGACACCAAGACCAGTTCTATTGCCACCTTTAACCTTTGTGGTACTACACGGACCATGTGTCTTCAGAGGGAGGAAGTCCAACACAAATTCCCAAAATAATATACCACCATCACCAACATCTGGAAAGCATTGTGATTGACATCACAACTAGGTTCTCATGGCAACCTTTGCTAGTCAGCCACAGGTCTTACTGATAGAGCTCAGTGACTGTGTTTCTTATAAGTGGGAAGCTAATAATACTTAATAATTTTTAAATAAATATGTATTATATATCTAGAACCTGTTAGGAATTTCCTGGTTTAATTTCCACATCAAATCACCCTTTGAGTTAATTGTGTGATGTAAATTTCATTTTACTGATGAGAAAACTGAAGCAGAAAGTTATTCAATAACTCATCCAAATCAAGCAGGTAACATCTGGGGATGTCAGGGCTTTCACCCTGGAAGTGTACCTTCAGAATTCATGTTTTGACCATTAGAGTTTATTACCTCCCAGCAATGCTTTTCAAGGGTTAAGACTAGGAAGGACTTAACACAGATTTTCTCCAAGGCACAAAGGGAGATAAAGATATTATAGTGGCCTCCTGGGTCCAAAGGGAAAGGAGAGAAGAAACAGTCTAAGTCATGCTGTTGACTTAGACACTTGCCGCTCCCCAGCACTGTGAGTATAAGGCTCCTACTTACCCTTGGCTCATCTCGCTGTATCTGTTACACAAGGATGCAAACTGTAAACACAACAAGGGTGGTAAAGAGCTTTATTTTAAAAAAAGGAAACATAGGAAGAATCATGGAGTAGCGATTGGCATCTAGTAAGATTACTGTTATTAAGAACTCTCTTCTTAGACAGTCATGCATAGACCTTCGGTGGAAAATGCTAGCTGTTTTCTCTTGAGCTCTGAATGAATTAATACCTTGGATGCTGGGGCAATTCCCAATGCTCTCTTAGTCAAGGACAGAGGAGTGTTCTATTGTTCTTTAACTTTTTAAAATTATAACTGCTTAGAGTAGATACTTTTCCAGGTGAAGGACACTTCTTTAAGTGTGAAGAATGTAGCTCTTTTTTTGTTTTTTGTTTGTTTGTTTTTGTTTGTTTTTTGATTTGTTTTGTTTTGTTTTGTTTGAGACAAGGTTTCCCTGTGTAGCTTTGCGCCTTTCCTGGAACTCGCTTTGTAGACCAGGCTGGCCTCAAACTCACAGAGATCCGCCTGCCTCTGCCTCCAGAGTGCTGGGATTAAAGGCATGTGCCACCGCTGCCAGGAGGACGTAGCTTTGTATAGTCATTCTAGATCACTCATTCATAGGTGACCGACCGAAAAAAATATTTCCCTAGACAGGGCAAGATGTGGATAGAGGAGGGATGGAGGAGAAGGAAGGAGGTGTTTGAGGAACTGAAAGCCCTCCCCAATATACAAACTTATCTCCTACAGACTTCCTGGTCATGACCTTGAAGTGCACTTCCGGAGTTCCTTCTTTCTTTCTGCTGGGGTTTCTGGCTCCCATGAAGTAGATTCTCAGAATTTAGACTCCTCTGTGGCCACTTCCCCTTTCAATAGACACAGAGCAACATGTTGACCTTCAAATCAGAGCTTGTCCCTGGAGAGATAAGATCTCTGTGTGTTGCACTGAGTGGTGGACACCAGAGGCCTTGCAAGGCTCTGATTTGAAGGTCAGCCTCTTAGATGGAAAGAGCTGGAAAGCAGAGTCTCAAGGCACAGGTGAAGCAGCTGAATGCCTAGAACCAAAAGGTCAGAACAGGTACGGTTTTGACAACTCACATCACAGGTTGAGGAATTGAGATTTCTGAGGCTATAGCTGAGTGACCAAGAGAGCTTGGCATGTGTTAATCCCCAGGTTAAATCCCCACTGCTACAAGGTAATTAAAAAATAAAAAAATAAAGGAGAAACACACACACACACACACACACACACACACACACACACACACACACACTAACTACGTGGCAAAGAACAATTGGCTAGAATTTAACAGAATTAAGACTAGATAGGGTTCAGATCCAGGGGCCGTGTTTGTTTACTATGCTCCTGGGAATGTAAGTGTCCTTTGTAGACGTCCATACCACCTGCATCTTGTTTTTAAATACTATTGCTTATTAAAGGATGCTGGATGTGTTTTGTGTTAATGAAGAAAAGGACTTAGTACTCGGTGATCAAATGCCTGCTCCATCGTTTCTACTTAACCTCAATGCCGCACTGCAGTCTGATAAGGGTTCCATCAGGTTTCACATGTGGCAATGTCTTCTCTTTCATGTAAAAAGTTTAAGGATGCGAGGAGAAGTTTTAACGGAGGAAATATTTCAATTGCCAAAAGCCATGACAAAGTCCACAAAGCTTTCCAATGATAAAATCCATCTAGAGATTTTTGAAAAATGATAGCACACTTGAGATGTTTATATAAGCTACAAGCAACGACTGAGGCATGCAGTAGGCGCTTGGTAAATACTGGCTAAGGAGCTTGTTTTTATTGCTCCATCAATATCTAGTCCAGACAAATTATGTAACATTAATTTTTAAAGGAATATGATTTATAAACCAAATCAATCACATTAGAAGCATCCTGAAGCGTTTGTCCTATTTTACCTTCAGACATAGTTGAACACTTTATATGACAGCCCAAAATATAATTTTATGGCCTCAGTGGCCCCTGGAAAACTTAAGTGAAGGTGTCATAATTAGGCAAGCTTTCTGTCTTCTTCCTAGAAGTTTTTAGATAATGACAGTCAGTCAGAGAGGCAGCAAGGCTTAAGACAATAGATTTTACATTTCCTCTTTGCCCTGGAACCTTCATTCAGAAGGAATGTTAGCTAGAACCTCACAAAAGTCCTACCCTAAAGAAGTAGAATTCTTGCTCCTGGGTCGGTACTACTAGCACATGGAGAGACAGATCCCTGCAAGTGTCCCATGGGCTGAGTGGTCTCCAGAACAAGTCATACACAGAACTTCTGTGGAAAATGCTAGCTGTTTTTCTTGAGCCCTGAATGAATTAATACCTTGGATGCTGGGGCAATTCCCAATGCTTTCTTAGTCGAGGATAAAAGGGTGTTCTGTTGTTCTTTAACTTTTTAGAATTACAACTGCTTAGAGTGTAAGGTGAAGGACACTTCTTTAAGCAAGTTATTTTATCCAACCTTGAATGAGTTTCCTACAAAAAAATTTATAGAGTGTTATACAGTGAGCAAGACCCCCTACTAAAAAACGGGAGCATATGGAACCCCTAACATACATGATAGTATTTGGAGATAAGATCATTGAGAAATAATTAGGTTAAATGGGGCTCTTCTGCCATGAGAGGACACAGTGATGATGAGTAACACTCTCAAAGACAGGAAGAGGGCCCTCACCAGGAAGAGAATATATAGGCACCTTGGTCTTAAACCTCCCAGCATTTAAAACTACAAGAAATAAGTGGGTTTTTTTTTTCTTTTTGGTTGGTTTGGGTTTGTTTTAGTTTTTTTTTTTTTTTTTTTTTTTTTTTTTTTTTTTTTTTTTTTTTTTTGTTGTTGTTGTTGTTGTTGTTGTTGTTGGTTTGGTTTGGTTTGGTTTGGTTTGGTTTTTGGTTTTCAGTTTTTCAAGACAGGGTTTTTCTCTGTGTAGCTTTGCGCCTGTCCTGGATCTCACTCTGAAGACTAAGCTGGCCTCGAACTCACAGAGATCTGCCTGGCTCTGCCTCCTGAGTGCTGGGATTAAAGGCATGCACTACCACTGCCCGGCAGGAAATAAATGTTTATTATGTAATCCAGTTTATAGTATCATATGATATCAGACCAATAAAAAGAACACACATCTATAGTGCACTCAAGTCAGGTAACTCTTGACCGTGAACTATTACATATTACCTTCTCTTTACTTCCACCAACTCACTTGGAAAGGTCTCTGCAAATAAATGCAGATGTGTGAAGAGCTCTCAAAAGTTTCCCACAGTCCTCAGAAATTAGCACTAAGGGAGATCTGAGTGTGTGAGTTCAACCCTAGCTAACATTTCAGGACTCTGTGTATTAAAAGGCATCTTTAAGAACTGAACAGAAAAGACTTGCACCAAACTGGATTAACTGGGGCTTCTTGAGTGAGGACAAGCCCAGAACACCTGCCAACAGCAAAAGACTATGACCTACAGTCATTGCTCAAATTGCCTAAGAATGATTTGGCAGAATTCCAGGTAACACTTTGCTCATAGTTACCACCAGGAAATGGCTAATAAAATACCAAGAAATGAGATGGATCCTAACTGGAAGTTGCAGCCTCCTACCCTCAGTGCAAGCTTTTTATTAGTTTTTATTCCCACATATGTATTATTTGTGAGGGTTTTAAGGTTCAAATTTTGATCTGTTTGATAGTATTTCCTTAAATACATGCTGAAATTCCTTGCTTTCTATTATGGCCCAGAGATATGGGAATAAGGAGAGTAAGGAACAAAGCTGTAATGGGAAAATGAGAATGAAATCACATTCCCACAGACTAGGGCTATTGTAAAACAATTGGCTATGCATTCTGTGCTGTTTCCTTTGCCTGGGCTTCCTCTTCTTATCAGTCACTCCCAATTTGGTTTCTCAAGTGATGGAAGGTCCAGCATCTATCCTGCATCCCAAGAACCCTCCCATCTTCTTTGTGAGGGCATTGAGGACCTTAAAGGTTCTGGAACAAGAGACCACAGGCACACAGACTGTCTAGGGATTTGGTGAGGCATAAGCCACAGCAGGAGATGGCTGAAATAAGTCATATCAGCTGTGCCCCCCTATTCATGTCATGCACGAAGTTTCCACAGGCCCCAGTGCTCTCAGAGATAAGGAAGGCTAGCAATGTTCAAAGTTTTTAGACAGACATTGGAATTTCGCTCTAGATAGAGAATATGGCAACCGTCACAGAGCAGAGAGGAAGCTGTCCTTAGAGTGTTACCACTCACTGAACCTGTCCATCAGGGCTTGAGGAACTTGGATAGTTGAGATTCCTTTGTGAGTTTGACACTGGGTATTGTGTGGGTGTATAGGTAACCTAGTACAGACTTGGGTACCACTCTCTAGGATTTCATTCACAGTTGCAATGTACATAGTAGACTCGCTAAACCAACCTGAGTTTTGTAGTCTGCATAAAAATAAAGCAGTAGATTGGACAGCACAGTGTCTGTTACAGAATTGTATGAACCATTATTTACCACTTAATAAATGTTTCTTCGTGTGACTTGAAACGCATTCCCATCCCAAATCAAGGCAGGAAGGAAATAAGCAATAAGTAAAGAATGGCAATGAGAGTTTTGATGCCTGCATTCTGAAAGTTTTGTTAGCTTGAGAGTTACTCTGGGGTTGGGGTGGGGAGGTGTACATATGTAGGTTGAAGGGAGTAAGAAGATAAGAGAGGAAAACACCCCCATCATAAGATGGAAACACAAATATTTCCAGACAGAATGGCCAGGATCATAAAGGTATTCAGAATAAGAGAAGAAAAGAAAGATAAACAAATAAGGCAGGGAATGAGGACTTTTGTGCAGAAAGTGGACCCATTCATGTGGTGGGCAGGAAACATAAAGCCATGAAGCAATTACATTCTTTCAGGACCGTACAACCGTTAGGACCATGGGCAAAGAATTGTGCTTTCTCATTTCTTTGGAATGCGCATTGAATGTGTGTGGACGTCAAGGAATGCTTTAATATGGAGGAAAGGCTGGGTACAGTCTGGCTTTCCTCCTCTGTTCCCAGAACTCACTCATTATGGGAATATTTTCATTGACCACCTTGTCTCCTCGCTCAGATTTACATCCCAAACGTTTTTCTGAGGTGCCTAAAAGAAGCACTTAATGCTGATGAAAGCACACCAGAGAGACACAGATGTTAAATATCATATGTGGCTGTGATACACTGTGCTGGAAGAGAAATTCATGCTGGCATTAATAGGACATTCATAAAATAGCAAAGTTGCAGTAGGGGAGACAGTTTGGGTAAAGAACTATATTGGTGCCGTTTTCCTTAAGTTCTGTGATTAGATAAGGCATATTTGTCAGAGTTCTCTGGAGTATCAGAAGCAATGGAATACATCTCTTGAAAGAGACAGATGAGAAGCAACTGGCTCACGTGATTGTGAGTCCAAGGATCTGGTGGAAGCCCACCTCCCAGTTGCAAACTTCCAGACAGGAAGAATTCTCTCAGGGAGAGGGCCAGGCATTTCTTGCCCATTGCACTAAGTCTGCCTCCTTTAGGAACTGTAATCTTACTCAATTCACTGATTTAAACATTTATCTCATCTGAAACACCCTCACAGAAACACCAAGAATGAAGTTTGAGGAAATGCTGGTGCTCTATTGCCTAGTCAAATCAACACTTAAAATTATCTGTCACTGGGGGCTGGAGAGATTGTTCAGCGGTTAAGAGCATCTGGCTGCTCTTCCCAAGGTCCTGAGTTCAATTCCGAGCAACCACACAGTGGCTCACAACCATCTGTAATGAGATCTGGCTCCCTCTTCTGGCCTGCAGGCATACCTGCAGACAGAACCCTGAATACATAATAAGTAAATAAACTTTTAAGGAAAATTATCTTTCACATACAGAAACAGCCTTTTTATCAGGAATGTGTACTGATGCGTTTGGAGATTAAGAGCCATACTATAGCAAACTTACTCTTAAATGGTAGAAGTGAGGCAACTGGGCAATCTATTCACAATAAATGAGTCTGAGTCAGGAGTGTGCAAATGCCCTTTCCCATCTTCACCAGCCTTGTTCACCTCTGCTGTGCTCTGTGAAGTGTTCCCCCAAAAGTTCATGTGTTTGAGACTTGGTTACAAGCATGGTGGTGGTTGGTAGACGAATATTTGGGAGGCAGGCTCAGGGCATTAGACTGAGGTACTTCTCAAGGGACAGTGGCTATAGAAAGCAGCTAGCCTGGTTCTTCCCCCTCTCTTCCCTTCCTGGCTCAAAGGAAGGCCATTTGTTCCTACATGTGTTGTGGGAGTAGAGCAAGTTCCCTCGCCAGACTGAACCAACAGAGTCTCCTGATCTTTAGTTTTTGATCTACTGAAACTTCACTAGGAAGAGATTCAGGCTAATGGCTTCAGAAATGTTCTCAATAGATCCTGTTTGCCTGTTACCTCACTAAAATATACATCTCTAAAGGGAAAGCCACCAACCATCCTATGTACTCCAGTATCTGAAACATTGCCCTGTGCGTATAGCATGTCCTAAAGAGATACTTTTAACAAACAGACAAAGGCTTATGTGTCTACAGGTCTCACTCTTTTGAAACAAAACTACTTAATCTGTTCATTCTTTGTATTTCCTTTGTATGTATAGACTTTTGTAGTTTGTGGTAAAAATTTCCATGGTAAATGGCATGATGTTGCCTATTATCACTGGCCACAGAGTATTACTAAAGGATGGTAAGTATTCTGATTGATGAAATCAGATTCCCCACCAAGTAATTCTGATGGTCTAAAATTTGAGTGATACTAACCTAGTTGATGTAAAAATATTGATAGAATAGTTGTAAGAAAATCCCATGGGACTGGATCTTTGCCTTCCACATATCCAATACATTATTGAAAGAACAGAGAAGGAATCCTAAATGTTCATCAACTGCAAGAACTAACCTGTCAAGAATCCAAAGCAGTCACCCTAGAGAAAGGGGGGAAAAGAACACAGATGACTATCTTGCAAGTTAAACACTACATCAGAGTGCCACCCCACTGGGTAAAGAGCTCCTGACAGAGGAAAGATCCCCAACAGCTCAGGAAAAGTTAAGCAATGGCATCTGCTCAGGGTTTGCTGCCACTCTCTTATCTTTTGTTTGGGGCATTGAACTATGGGGCTTTTTGCACCTATGTTTCAACTGATGACTCAGACTTCCTAGCAAGCCATACATATATGCAGAAGGCACTCACTCTCTGCATTTACTAGGGTGTGGGAGTCCAAAAACCCAGAAACTGCTTTTTCCCATCAAAGCTGAGAATGAAATTTTCTTTGCTGCAGACATAGTTAGCAGGCTCCAGTCACTTTAATGCTGATGCACAGCCTTTGGCCTGCTGTGCCTGTCTGGTCTTCAAGTCTTCACCCTAGCACAGCATTGCTATAATCATATAATGAAGGGTGTTTTCATAATACTCACCCAGTCTATTGTTTTCCACGGCTGGTGCACTCAGGGGAAGCTGCTGTTCCCAGCAGGTCTTCCTCAAATGTCATCCCTTGCACATTTGCTACACACACCCTTTGATATGTATGTGGTCTTCTATCTGCACAGGCAGTACAGCACATGCTATAGCTGAGCCTTTCTGTGATTAATTTTAAAACTTAAAGTTATCATTGGAAGATGGTCTGGTCAATGTATAAATGTATGACTCTTGATTACCACACGAATGCAAAATCAGTTTCACCACTAACATTTCCTAAGTTTGAGACAAAACAGAATTATTAATCCAAGCTTTCTTTTAAAAAATCATAATATAATTTATATAGAATAGACATATCTTTTGTGTGTTTTACTTTTGTATTTGTGTGTATTGCTTTTCAATACAGAGTCCCCCATTGCTCTGGAATTCACTATGTAGTCCAGACTAGCCTCAAACTCTTGACAATCCTCCTGTCCCAGCCTCCCAAGTGTTGGGATTACAGGTACAAGTTACCATAGTCTAAAATTCACCTTCACCAATACACAACTCCAAGAGCTGTGACACATGTGTGCAGCTAAGAACTGTTGAAACAGTCACATTATAAGACAGTCAAACCACCCCCACCCCCAAATATGGAACTCCCTCATGACCCTTTGTGACTTGATCTTCCTTCCATCACCACATCAGCCAACATTTGACCAATCGAGTCCTTGTATATGGACATGGTGACTTTGCTCCACAATTTTACTCTAATGAAAAAAGTTTTCATGAGAAAGAATCAAGGAATTAAAATGAAATTTTCTCTTAAGAAGGAACAAAAGGCAAGGTAATAGCACACCTTTGAATCACTTCCATCATATATTATGCTTATTGTTTTCTCTGAATTATTTTACTAGCACGTAGGATTCTTAGTTAATAAAAATGGATAATGGTATATGTTGTAGTAGCTAAGCAGAAAAATACTTTGGTACACAAATGCTTAATTTATTAATCAGTTTATATTAACTTTCTGAAGCAATTGATAATAATTAAGCCATTCTCCTAATCAGAGATATGGGAATGTACTCAATTGGATTCCTGACCAAATCTAACTAAAGTTCTGGGTTATAAAGAATTCTTAAGTTGGGCAGGTGAGAGGGCACAGTTAACGAATTTTCTGATAAGCCTGAGAATCCATATTCAGTCCCCAGGACCCATGTGAGAAAACTGACTCCATAAAGGGGGAACTGACCTTTACATGTGTATACACGCATGCACACACATGCATATACAAATAAGTAAATATGTCACAAAAATAATTCTAAAATTTAATAAGAAATGTCAATAATACCAAACACTTAAATTTTAGAAATTGTTAAATATTATGTATTGTAGCAAGAATCTTAACAGGTCTTATTAATAAGAACAAACCAGAGGCTAGTTATTGGGGAGAATGCTAGAAGATCAGAGACACAGAACAAGCCACAGCTTCCTCACCTTGCCAGTTCCTCCGCTGGTCTTGTTTCCTCAGACTGGAAGCTTCTGAGTCCTCATCCAAATGGAACTCAGCTGAACAGCTGTTCAAAAGCCTGAATGCTTAACCAGCCAAATGCTTCTAGTTTCTGGTCTTCATGCCATATATAATCTTTCTCTTTCTGCCCCCACTCCCTGGGATTAAAGGCTCGTTTTCTAGGATTAAAGGTGTGTGTCACCATGCCTGGATGTTTCTAATGTGGCCTTGAACTCACAGAAATCCGCCTGGCTCTGCCTCCCAAGTGCTGGGATTAAAGTCGTGCACCACCACCACCACCACCACCACCATTACCACCACCACTGCCCAGCTTCTGCTATGGCTTGCTCTGACCCATTTTCTAGCCACCATTTTTGGCTCTGTATCTAGTGGCTGTCTGTTCTCTGACCCCAGATAAATTTATTAGGGTGCACAATATTTTGGGGGAACACAATACCACCACAATGTATCATCTTATTGGATTCTAACAGTCAGTCAAAGAAAATGTTCTTAATGTCATACCTTATGCTTTGAGACAGGAAATGAATTTTAGGAATACAAAATGACCTACTCAAGGTCAATCAGAAATGATGGCGTGGGCATTTGAATGCACACATCTCAATACTTGCTGGCCTGGAACACTACGTATGGTTAACATGCTTCTGTGGACCAAGCCTCTGGTGTCTGTGCCATTTCTTCCAGGAGAGAACATTTTCTTGCACCATGACCACCAGCTAAGATGTAGCAGAGCTCAGGTTTGAATTCATGGCATCTAGTTCCTGAGTTCTGCTCACCAACACCACTCAATGGTCTCTGGAGGGCAGTGGTTCTCACCCTGTGGGCTGTGATCCCTTTGGGGTTGCATATCAGATAGCCTGAATATCATGTATTTATATTACGATTCATAATAGTAGCAAAATTACAGTTATGAAGTAGCAACAAAGTAAATTTATGACTTGGGGTCACCACAACATGAGGAACTGTATTAAAGGGTCACAGAATTAGGAAGGTTGGGAACCACTGCTCTAAAGAAAGGCATCAAGTTTGATTGTTGATACCTGCCAGAAGGGTGGAAAGTGGTTGAGAGTGTTCTGTTCTTCCACTTGGCATCCCTGACCAGATACCTAGTTAAAAGCATAACAACACAATGGGCCCTTCTCTTTTTGAGTGCAAAGCTATACCAAGCAGAGACATGAAATAAAAGTTGGAAAAAAGTTATTACCTGAAGCAGGTTAGGGAAGCATAGGTATAAATTCCAAAGCAAATCTCTCCCTGAACAAAGAAAGAGTGAGAATTTCACTCACAGGATTTATAAGTATCCCCAAGGGAATGCATTGCAGGGTGGGCACATTCCTGAGCATGTTCAGTGTACAGTCATAATTTGATAAAGAAATGTTGGCCTTTGCTCAGCTCAAGATCATGAAGCACATTTTAAAAAGTTAAAATGATAGACAAGGATACTGTGGGTATACTCAGCTTCCATCAGGACATTTTTAGCTGAAAAAAAAAGAAAAGAAAACTTTTAAGGTCATTGATATCTACACGCGCGCACGCGCGCGCGCGCGCACACACACACACACACACACACACACACACACCACACACACACACACACACACACACACACACACACACACACACCTTCTTCAGTTAGCAACAAATGAAAAATGGCCACAGAGACAAGAACCAGATGCTCCTTGAAAACCCACTAGGTATACAATATAAGTAAAAAGAAATCACATCCACTAGAATTAAGGGTGAATAGCCTTATGTGTTTTCCATGGTGCACAGGCCCCTGGTTGACCAACGTTTACATCTTATGAATACTTTCAAGAACCTCTAACTCTGGCTCTACTTGCCACCCTGTCAGATGTATCTCTGGAACCATAGGCCCAAACATCTGGAAGCAGGGAAGGAGATCAAATGGGAAGCTCCGGAAGGCACAGCTGTGACATTATCCGCTAGTGTTCAAGATCACTCTCCTGTAGAGATTTTTGACAGGTTATTTAAAATAGCCAAGGAAATAGCAAAGGATGTGTTTCTGAAGTTTTGTTGAAAATGAAAGGATGTCAGTAGGTTTAGTTAGAATGTTAAGGTTCAAAATGTTAGATGCTTTATAGGAGAGAGAGAGAAAGAGAGAGAGAGAGAGAGAGAGAGAGAGAGAGAGAGAGAGAGAGAGAGAGAGAGGGAGGGAGGTGGGGAGGGAGGATTGTCAGTGTAAATTTGGAAAGAAAGAAATTACCATTTCAAAATACCATTCCTGCTCATTCCTGCCATCTTTACCCACACAGCGGCATTGTTTATATTGGTGTTGATAGTAACTGGTTGGCCTCAAACTAGTTATTTTAATTTTGAGGTCTCGCTCATGGTTAAGGAATGTGAAAGGGAGGTTTCTATGGTGATGATTTCACTTTAAAATTAAGGTGCAGCTGATTAATCTCCCCCCCCCCCATCCCATCTCCAACACAGGGAATGATTAACACAGAGAGCTAGGCTGGTTAGGGGATACAACTGTTAATAAGTATTTCATTGCAGAATTTTCCTTAGAATTTTTAGCTTTTGTTTTGTTATTGTTGTTGTTCAGGAAGGTAGGACAGAGAGGTTATTTTTATTCATGAAATTTACTTAGACTGGACCAAAATCTTTGGAGAGAAAGAAAGGATTACAAGTGACTATGTAGTTGGCTTTGCCTTGTGAAAACATGATTGTGTGGTTGCTTCTGCCCTCCTGTACTCTAGAAACTCTTGAGTGAATGGGAAAAACCATCTCAACAGTGGAATCAGAGCTCATGGCTGGTCAGCCTAAATGGTAAAGAAAACACAAAAACTGAAATATAGCACTTAAAATATTTTAAGTTCAACATATACTTACCATCTTGCTGTGTGGTATATCTACCATCTTTCCTTCCTGTGTGAGTCTGAGACTGGAGGCCCAGCCAGGCAGTCAGGGAGCTGGAGTCCAACTGTTTAGACCCCTAAGTTCTAGCTATAGTCTGTTTAAAAAGAGTTTAAAGACATTCAAAACCACTGGGTGGGGAGAATCAATTTCTATTTTACTTTTAATCATATTTTCTGTATATATACACACAATGCAATGGCAAATTTCCAACAGGCTGTCCTTATTATGTCTTCCCCACACATAAACTTAATAGACATGGGTATAAACATCATTTTTTAATTCATATTCCATACTTTAATATAGGGTTTATAACTAGAATCATACATACAACTTGCATAAGTTTGCATGGGTATCGAGTCCAACTATGCAGATCACCTGTAATTGACTTGAAGTGAGAGGAAGAGCTCAAAGTTAGGGAGCCTCTCATTTCAGTATTAACTTCTGGGTAAATTTTGTCTTATTATGTCCCCACATGCCTGCTCTCTCTTAGTATGTGATTATTCTAGGGGTTTCCCTGGGCTTGTTGTCTTGTTTATGTTTTATTCTCCCCTGGTAACCACCTTCACACCCTAACAACCTTGCTACACCCTAACACCTTCAGCTGGATGGGAAGTCCCTCTTCGTCCTTCAGACTCACTTGCCTAGTATCTGTGATCACTTAATAACAATGAGTCCCTTACTAAAAGCCTTGCATTGCCATCATTGTTGTCTCTTGTCCCCATACCCCTGTTTCAGCTTAACAGTATAGCACAGAGTCAGTAAATATTTTTGAATGGAAGAGTGAAATAATGAATGAGGAACTTCCTTTGTTCCTTGACTTCAGATACAAATCAACATCAAAGAAATAAGTTACAGAATGAATAATTCTGGAGTCAGGCCAACCTGGGTTTGAAATGCAGCCTGTTGTATTATACAACTTGTGTTTCTTTTCTTCCAGTACTTTAGTGATTAGGGAAACGCTCACTGTGACAATGCTTGGTAAAGACTATTAGAAGTCATTTAACAGATGTCATGCCTAAGACAGTAGATATTTATGTAGAAGGCAGGAAAATTAGCGTGATCCCTTTTCATAGGGCTGTCCATGGGTGCATCCCTCAATTTACATAGAAACAAGACAACTTTATTTTAGAATGGAGATCAAAGCGTTTTCTTATCCTTTGTTAACCTAAAAGGTTGCTACATATGATTGGAGAATGGGGAAAAATGATGATGGTCAATCTAACCTGATGGGGCTTCTGGGTACCAAATGTACCTATGGTAAGAAAACCAAAATCCTACCAAAAATCTCTATCACATTTTGTCATTTCTCTAGGCACTTTGGATCATTCCTAGGGTTAGACATTCAGAGAGGCAGACTTGGTAACTATATAACATCTTAACATAAAAGCAAGAGGTGTTTCTCTGGAATTTAAGTTTATGCTGGGAAATGATGACAGTGAAGTGTTTAGTTTTACATGTTCATTTATACGATGCCAGCAAAATAACAAAGCAGGATTTCTAGGCCGATTTCTAGATAACTCCCTTGACAGACCTGCATTCCACACTGAGTCAGAGTCCTTCTTGGAGCCCAGTCCCAACCCTGTAGAGGCATGCAAATTTACACAGAGGCAGAATGAGAGAGCCCACATCAGTCTGAGAATATGATGTATTTTCTATGCAAGCTACAATGGAACTATAATCTAGCTCTTCAGAAGAGCAGCACACTTTGGCTACTAGCATGATTCCCCAGGCCCCAAATTCAACTGAATGAGGAGCCATCAGGAGGACTGAATGATGCAAATCCCTCACTGGATACATAGTGGTGGGTATTGGTCACAGGTTCTGTGTTAGATATTGGTTTGGTTTGTTGCCGTCCATCATTATTTCCCCAGCAAGAAGAACAGAGTTGTCCCATAACAAGTGTTCAGTGTTTGTCAAGTGAATGAATACACCTAGAAACGTGTCACAGCATTCAACAAGGGTGACATGTAGCCTCCATAGATTGCTGTCCCATCCAGAAGCCACTAGCCACACGTGGCTGCCGACGTCTAAGCTAAATATTTGTGAGAACAAATTAAGATTTTACGTCCTCAGTTGTACACACCATGCTTCAAGTACTCAACAGCCTTGTGTAGCTAAGGGGCATTTTTGTGTTTGCAAAGTACAAACATGGAATGACCTCATCACTGCTGAAATTTTTATTGGTCTTTAATGCTTTAAAAATTAGCTACCCAGGGCCAGACGATGGCTTAAAAATGCCTGCAATACAAGTCAGGGGACTTCAGTTTGACCCCCAGAACTTATGTAGAAATGGAAAGAGATAACTAGTTCACAAAATTGATATCTAGTCTCCACATGAATAGCTTGGCATGCATGCTACATACACATATCATGCACATACTCCCACAGTTTAAAAAAACTAACTGCCTTCACTTTTAATAACTAGGCATGTCTGCTCCATCAGTTTACTTCCTTTAGTTTGTGACTGTTAAGTGAGGGAATGGACAAAAGCCCTTAAAGAGAGGCTAGTCCACACTATGCAACTATTATTGAAAACGTCTTTGTAGAAAGTTATTCTTGATCAATGTGGTAGGGTCCTTGAACCATGTACACTGTACTTGTAATTGTTTCTATGGATACAAGAAGTTGCCATGAGGATAACAACTTTGAGTATTAGTGCCTAGCGTTACCATCAAACTTAAGCCATAGCAAAGCATATTCACAGAATTGGGCTTCGAAGTCCTTGACGCCTTGTAATCAGAATACACCTCCAGGCAGACACAGTGAGAGGAGGGATGCCCAGGGCTTCTTACTTAATGAAGCCCATAGTGCATATCCTTCCTGGAACTGGGCTCTTGTCTGTAACTGAATATAGCTTTTAGGAGGCTAAAGATTGCCATCAGCTTTCCTTGGCAGAACAATTGCTCACAGCAAAGAGCTCTGATGATGAGCTCAGAAAGTCAGCCCACTATCCAAGTAACCACAAGATTTGTTCCCATTGGAGAAGTCACATTGGACCTTGTGTGCCACTCTTTTAGTAAGACAAAATAGCTTAGCTTTTCCATGTTTCCTCTGAGGACAGCAGCTGGCAGCAATCATTCCATGAATCCTTGAGTGTTTTTATAGTAAAGATTTTATTCCAAAATGCTTTATTCTTTGACATCATTTGTAATAAAAATAATTTTAAAAAGGTATTATCTGGGGATTGTATGCTTGAGGCTGGAAAGATGGTTCAGTGGGCATGGGTGCTTGCCACCAAGTCTGATGATCTGAGTTCTATTCCTGGGAGCCACACTGTGGAATGAGGGAACAGGCCTCCTTTTAATTGTCCTCTTTCCTCTCATTTCCCCACCTGTGCCATGGCACCTGTGCCCCCAATGAATAAATAAATAAATAAATAAATAAATAAATAAATAAATAAATAAATAAATAAATAAATAGATGTAACAATAAGCATTGTTCTTAACCATTCTATTTTTGTTCAGATGAAATCTCATTCATATCAAGCCATATTTATTAAATCTGTGCTTACTCAAGACAACAAGGTTTGAATTCTGGTCGGAAAAAAAAAAAAAAACAACAGGCTATGGTCAATTGCTGATTCTTAAGTACCTTATAATCACTTAGTAGATAGAGGAAATCTGCTAGTTTGGTTCATTTTGATGAGCAACGTTTACCTTTGAAGGTGACCCTAGGTTTAGCTAAACAATGGATATGAGTGTGTATATGTAAGACAACCCCCAGGGAATTTTAGAAAGTCAAAGATTAGATTCTTCTCTTTGTTCATATTTAGCTATACCTTACTGGAAAATAAAATCATTTCTATCATGTTCTTGAGTACTACCACAAAGCCAAGCCTGGCTTATTACTGTGTATCTAGCATGTGTTTCTCTGCAGTACAATGACAAGCAGCCGCAGAGAAGCAAAGCAACCCTGTGGTAAAGATGACCCAGCCCTAATTGGTAAGCTTTCTAAACTAGTAATCTTAGTTACCCATCATGGAGATGGCCTGCATGCTTGTGCCCTTCTGAACTTAGTTGACTTCAGTGACTTTGACTGGAAATTCAGAGGCAACAATAACAAGCTGTTTGTTATTGAAGAGCAGAGGTTTTTCAAAGGTACAAGGCTGCAGTGTGAGCTTTCCTTCCACACTGGACCTGTGTTTCTGTCTTCACTGGTCTATAGGTTTTTTAAAAAAAGATGGTTAGTTTAAAATTTTGTGATATTTTATGACAAAGCTTCTATAATGCTTCTAAGTAGTTATTAAATCATTATAGTGTTCTTTCTCCTAAAATTATATGTACATATGTACATATAAATATACACATATTAATATGTATATATTATTCATATATATATATATGTATGTACATGTATTTATATGTATATGGGCACAAATGTTGGTGCACACGCATGCAGAAGCCAGAGGAAAACCTTGGCTGTCATTCCCCAAGTTCTGTCCATCTTGCCTTTTGAGAGTCTCACATTTGGGTTACAGTTCATCAAGCAGGCTAGGTTGGCTGGATTGTGAGTCCCAAGGTTCCTTCTTTTTCCTCCTCCCCAGCACTATGTTTATCGACATGTACTTTCTTAATTAAAATTTTAAGTTTTTGACCACTTCATACATGAGCACTGTGTTTACGTTTAACATTTCTTTCTTCCCTCCCTTGCTTCATGAGCTCCTCTATAGTTTTACATACACATGTATAGTATGGAATATGCATCACACACACACACACACACACACACACACAATCACAAGTTACTTTCTTGTCCCAGCCTTTCTCCCTTTGCCTTCCATACTAGAAAACAAAATGCTGCTCTGTTCTCTTCTAGCTGTGCACCATTCTGCCAGACCCCCATAGAACCAGCCTCACACTGCTCACTTTTTATGCATGTACAGCGTCACACATCCTGGATCACAACCCCTGTGCTTTCCCACCACATTTTTCTCTTAGTGTGCTCCCTATTACAATATAGATGACAGAAAGCAAGGGTCTATTTTGTTTTGTACTGTACGCCCAGCACACAGAATAATGCTCCATTGCAGGTGGTGAAAAGGTTGAGTTTGTCAACATATTATTTCCAGGTTGTGTTCCAAGGCTGTGATGGTCTCTCCCTTCCTACTTGCAAAACTATGGTCCTGATGTCAAATCCTGGTTACTATAAACCACACCCAGTGTGGATTTTAATGCTAATATTTGCTCACATATAAATCTCCACTACTTACGTGAACTTCTGGAAAGCAAACTCATCCATTCTAGATGACCATCATCTTCTCAGCTCATAGTAGGTACTCAAGCAGTGTTGAGCAATGAATGAGTGAACAAAGAAGTGATTGATTATGTAAAAGCAAAGGCCCAGAATCTCCCCACCCCTTGTCTCTTCCTCCATATCTCTCTCTCTCTCTCTCTCTCTCTCTCTCTCTCTCTCTCTCTCTCTCTCAGGATGTCAGAGGAGTAAGACAAAACTCTCCATACGTAATCAAAATGTTTTGGGGATTGGATTCTTAAGCTGGTTGGTTCTGCCAACCTTCCATTCGCCTTTGTAAAACATAGTTAGCAAAGACAGTGTGACTCATAAAACAAAACACATAATGTTTAAATCCACCAACTTGAGATTTTTATCATAAAAACACTGAGAGATTTTGACCTTTTATGGTCATTTTTATTACTTTTATTACTAAAAAGATTTAGGTCTTTTCTTTAGAATCCCCATGATTTATGGAAATTTTATGATATATTTCTGATAGTTTTTTTTTCTACAGAAACAGCAGCACAAGGAGATTTCTCTAGTGGAATTCATTTGCACCTCTGTCTGTGCACTGAGAAGAGGGTGGGGGAATGATCTGAGAGTCTACTCAGACATAGTGCACGCTCCCCAGGCTCAAGATTCTGCTTGGGTGAAACCACTTCTCAGGAGTACCACCCATGCTAAACCAATGACACTAAGGCCAATAGCTGTCTTGCCACTTGTTAAAAGACTATCTGCACTGGGCATGCCACAGGATGGAAAGGACCCAGCAATTAAAATCACAGAGTGTAGGCTAATAGCATCAAAATCCTCTGAGTAACACAATCAGAAATAAACTGTACATACATACAGACAAGAACTAGACACCTCAAGCATGTAACTGTATATTTATTTCTCTTTTTAAAGAACACTCCTTAATGTAATTCAATATACAAACTTAGTTTCACAGAATTATAATCCACTATATAGCACAAAGATAACCCAGATTGTGTGTGCGCATGCACATACATGTGCGTGCGTGTGCACATGTTGCTGTTCCCCTCCCTCTGCTCCACTCTTCTGGACCTGCAAAGGCTCTTCCCACCTTCAACACTGACCAAAAGCCGTTCTGAAGGTTATATACAAAAAACTTCCTCCTCCCAAGAGCTGCTTTCTCTTGAAGGCTCCTCTTCTTCATTCCCCCTGAGACAGCCAGGAGAGACACTTTCCCTGTAGGAAGGGCAAGGCGGCATCCCCTAATGCTGATGTTAACCCTGTAACCATACGAACAGGCTGATGGGAAGAGCCGGGGAGCAGGTCTCCATCCCCCTTCCCCGCTTCCACACCCAACCCTCAAGTCCAAGTGCAATCCCTCCATGCAGCCTTAGTTCCAGTCACTATCCTGTGCAGCAAGAACCAAGATTTTCAAGTCCAGGTCTTTTCCACAGGCAGCGCACAGCACTGCCTACCAAGCCACCGGGCCGGCCGATAACCAAGCTCTACACAGTCCCATGTGCTCTGTCATTTTAATTTTTAAAGACACCCTAGCAGAGGTCTGTGGCAACCTCGTGTCCAACTGAGTTACGCAAAACTGCACCAATGATGCACTTGTACATATTTACATGGGGCGGAATGTTTTTTTCCCATATTTTTAGATGAGTATATAGATCAACATGTTCACAGAAGACCAAATACTTTTAATATTATTTATAACTGATTTATAAAGCTTTGAAAAAACTCACAATAGCACATTGTTTACTTTAATGCTTTACGGTACTATCCATTTAAAATCACAATCAGCTCTTAAGTTACTGTCAGTCCAGCAAATGAGACAGAAAGAATTTACAGGTTAAGAACCAACAGATACGTCCTTTATCTTTTTTTTCTTTTTTTTTTTTTTAGTAACTAATGCATAAGTGCAGAATAAGATATTCTAGCTTAAATATCTTGCTTACAATGGACATTTTTGTTCTAGTTACGCAACAGTAAATCCATGCTTCACATAGAAAAGCAATCCACAACATTAAGAAAAAATGTACAATTTATGAAACAAAATAAATATTAGTATTACAGAATCAGAGCTGTACATAAAAGCTGTTCAGTTTTTTATCATATAAAAATATGCTTTAGTGCAACCTCACATATATATTGATGCTGTTTTGCTTTACACCATTTAGATCCAAGTGTCCAAAAGAGGAAAGAAATTACATTTATTACAAAGCAGATACACAAATTCTAAAATATGTACAAATTACTGCTAAAAAATGCTTATAAGAATATAAGCAAAGTAAAGAAAAGGCACAAACATCTGTACAATTTTAAAAGTACCAGACCCAATAGGTTAATCTCAAATTTTGTTTTGGTCAGGCTCAAGATGACTTTGTTGATTTACCTAATTGTTTTCAAAACAACAAAAGTATTTATAATAGCCAACTATTGTAACTTAGGACAGGCATGCTATCAACTCGGTTACCTCTATTCCTAGAAAAACAAAAACAAGAAAAAAAGGAAATATGGAAATGAACGTGTCCATGCAACTCAGATCAATGTAGTTGATTCTTCTCTGATGAAGGTTCTTTACCTTCCTCTGTGCTTAAAGACAATTCCTTGCTGCTAGTAAAGTCCACCTTCTTCTCATCCATGCTTCCCTTGCTGTAAAATGGGGAGTGAGCTCCTGCAGTCTGTGACGGTGCAAACCTGTCCTTTTCACCATCGTGTAAGTCAGGGTGGGCAGCTGAGGTACAAGGCTGACCTGGCTCAGGCCCGCTAAAGTGTCTCATGCTGATGTGTGCACTTTCCAAGGGTTTCTGGTGGGGCTCGTGCACCCACGTGGGCTGATCGGCCCCAAGCAGAGCTGCCTCTTCTGTGGCAATCCGGAGTGAGGCGATGGCTTTTGTACAAGTCTGTATGTTCTCTTCCTGTTCCCTCTCTGTGGCATTTAGGCTGTCTTCTGAAGTACTCTGTTTCATCAATAGCCGTGGGGAGGAGGGTGAGCTAGGTAGACCAGATGACTGCAAAACGGGAGGGGCTTGTTTCTCATGCTGCCTGGAAAGGGTGTAGGGATCCTTAGTGAAGGCCTCCCCTGGTGCTCCTTTCTTCTCCTCAGAGCCCTCCATGGGCAGAGGCAATGTGGGTGGAGGATGTAAACCAGAAAGGGCCGGTGGCATGGAGTGAACCATCTGGATCCCACCAACTGGCACCATGGGGATAGGAGCTCGGACTTGTTGCTGAGAGTGGAGAGGAAGATGACTGAAGACATAGTCGTTAGGACCCTCAGGGAAAAGGCTGGAGCCGTGATGTTCATAAGCACCTTCTTGGTCTCCATAGAGACTGAAGTAAGGAACCTGAGGTAATCCTCTTCTGAGATTCTGCACAGGAAAAGAGAGCACAGAGTTCAAGTCTGACCACTTTTCATTCTTGAGCTAAACTTCTTCCCTCTTTTTTCCTTTCCTTCCCTCCCTCCCTCCCTCCCTCCCTCCCTCCCTCCCTCCCTCCCTCCCTCCCTCCCTCCCTCCTTCAGGATGCCCAACACCTGGGAAGAATTTCTCAAAACTAAACAGATTTCTCAGCTGTCTTTGATGAAGGTGTCAGCTTCTGGACAGTGGCTTTTGTTTGTAAACAGCAAAGTGCTAAAGCGTCCAGTGTATTTCCCACTAGGCACGAAGTCACATGCTGGCTGTTTTCTTCATAAGAGCAAATGAAAAGAATGGATTCACCAGGAAAACAACTAACGAACATGAAAACAACAAACAACCAAAGCAGAAAAACCAAACCAAAACAAACATAAACAACTAGCAAATATTAATGGGATTGAAACTAAAAGGAAATAGGATTACCAACTATTCATGCCTTAGGCTGAGCTGAAGGACATTCCTGAGACTAGGTGGAAGTGAAAAGTTGACAACAGGCTTTTAGGAAACAGTTTTTCACACAAAGGATGGCTGGGTGGTTATGAGAAATGCAATGCACTGGCCTCCAGGAACACATCCCTACTCAGGAGAGGTCCCTTGGCGCTGAGTACTGATCTAGTGGAAGCTGACCCTACTGAAGCGAGGTCTTACTGTGCAAGGCACTGGAATGCATAAGAAGAGGCCCAATAAAGAATTAGGGTTTCTTCAAGTCCTAGTTCAAGGCCAAATCTTATAGAAATAACAGTGCTTAAAAGGAAGCAAGTGTAGTTAAACATCATGTGTGTTTAATAGTTAATCATTTAGATTCAATTTTATAGCTGGAAATCAAAGATGATTATGCCTCAATTCCTCTGTTGATACTACTTATAACAAAAATGTCTTCTTGAAAATTAAGTAAGAGTATTTAGAAATTGGAGCCACAATTCCAGATTTCATGGTTTTAGTCCTGAAATGAAGGCTTTATTTGTTATGTTTGTTTTTGTAGCAGAACACAACTCAGATTGCTGGATTATCAGGCTCTGGTAAATGTATCAGATTTTCAATTGCTATGATTCATCAATAATAGACTGCATTGTTCGTTTACATAAGAACTCAAGATAGATTAAAAATTTGTCAAGTATATCGTAGTCTAGGAAAGTGATATTAAAAACTGTTGCTATTCATCTCAAGGCTGCCTCAGCTCTCAAGTTCAAGGACCGACTCCTACCATTAGGATTCACCCGGTTCTGTTTAGATTTGAGCCTGGCTCAGGAACAATAAATTATGCATATGCCTGCTACTGTGTGCCATGCTTGGAATTTGTTGTGCTCTGGGCTGCATTTTATCCAAGCTACTGACAGATGGTTTATTCTGTAACACAGATAAAATAGTCTAATTGTCAGCCTCAGGATCACCAGGACCTCACAAGCTAGGATGGGTGAACATTTCAGGACTCAAGAAGAATCCCCTAAATGTTGTGTCCACATGAACTCTGTCCATTCATTCTGCATAAAAAAAAAAAAACAGCAAGTCTTCATCAAATACTAGTTAAGGCAGAAGAATCCTAATGCTTTTGAGAGCAAGCAATCGCCAAAGAAAATTATTTGTAAATCGCAGTTATCAGAGATTTAAGAATTAAAATAAAAGGTGATTTGGCCATTTTTCCATTTTACTATTATGTTTCTATTTGTTCTTTGTGCCATCCACTGCATATACCTCATGAGAGTACAGATATTATAAGTCTACTGAGGAAGGAGTCAGCAAGAAGACACTAGGAGAGATGTGTCATTACACAAAGCTACTTGAGATCACCAACTCCAGGCTGATAGGAGTGATGAATTAGTTTCTAAAACTAGAACACACTCCATGTGTCCTAAATCCAATAAAATCTTGTGCTCTCAATAGACGTTTGAGATTCAGACCGTCACTGATCAGAGGCAAAGTGATGACCATGGTGACCGAATGAAGAAAACACACATGCTTTTTAATTCTATCTGAAGGTGTTAGGGGAGGAATCCTAGTGGTGCATGTTGCCCCCTCTAAATCTGTTCTCTGCCCCTAAGTTCAGACTAAACCAATCATTTCTTACACAAGAGTGAGCATCAGGGTCCCATCACACCAAAGTCACTTCCCTATAGAGTCTCCGTCACTGTTCGCAAAATGACAAGTTACTGATCACAAAATTATAGAAAGGAGACTATGGTTAGTTGTATTCCAGTTGGATTTTTTGTACACTATTAGAGAAAATAGAGGGAGCAAAGCCTGCCCCTGACAGAGCAGTGAGGTGAAACACCTATCCAAGAAGAGTCAGGTCTATTTTGCTCTGACCAGGAGTGTCTTGTTCGCACATCATAGAAAGATGAAAAGTCTCCCTGTTTATCCAAAGGGGATGAGTCAACATCACCAGAACCACACTAGGTAGCAAGCCAAAGGCTGTGTCAGTGATGAAGTCTAACAGCTCTGTGAGAAGTGCAGACATTTTAGAAAGAAACAATAACAAAACAGACAAAACACCACGCAAAAATTAGGAAAAACGCAATAACTGACTAAACTAATTTTCTTCCAACTACTTTGTAGTCAATCAGAGGTCCAAAATTAGATGAATTCCTTTATTGTTTAATTCCTTTAATTAATTAGTCAATTAATTCCTCTAATTGCTTTGCTCAAGTTTTAACAGCTTGTTAAATCAATGGTTCTGTTTTCATGATACGATTGCCTGACAGAACTCCACCACCTCATACAGGCCAGTTGTGTCCATTTGGCCAAATGCTGAACCAAAAGCTTCAGGGATGATGGGTAAGGACCAGTTTGGTACATCCTGCCAGCATCACCCTGTCTCCAGCAGAGGAAGCATTTAACGCTACCCCAGAAGGATTTTCAGCTTCCCACTCATGATGAAGCAACTTATGCTGCATGAGATACAGACACTTGCAGAGATGTGGTGCTTTTTCTTAGCTTGCTAATTTTAGTGTCTTGAAATCAGTCATGTCCAGACTGCTGAGCATGTCTCTGCAGGACTGTAACATCAAGATGAACTTTGTACCCAATTTATGAAAAGAGGGTGATGAAGACAGAAGGAGGAAAGCAGGGAGCTTTCCTGAAGTTTGACAGTGACAGTGTGAGCTTCCAACTCAAGACAGCAGTAGGTCATGAAAGGGAGGGAACTGGCCACTGGGGCAGGGACACACAGAGCCAGGAGTTGGCAATGGCTTCTATCACTGAGAAAGACCATGCTATGTCAGACAGAACCCAGAACAAAGGGAATACAGACAGAAATAAAGATCCGGAAACTAAAGCCACTCTTAAAGAAACAAACCCAGAAGACGGCATGCCTCTGTGCTGTCTGCCTTCTGACAGCCATCCCAGGATGGAGAGAGACACCAAGATCTGCTGGGCTAGGCTGCGGAATAAGGCAGAGCAGTGCTTTTCTATGGCTTTTTACTAAACCTGTGGTTCCAGTAGGCTCTATGGCCACCACTGTTGCCACCTTAGTTTAGAGGAAAGGCAAACATTAGAAGCCTCCAAATAGTCTCCAAGTTCTCTGACTGCTCAATCTCTGGGGCCTCCGTTTGCACTTCGCATCTCTCCCAGGTGATAACAACAACAAATGCAGAAACCTTCATGCCTATTACTCATGAGCTTCTAGAGTGTTGCACTGCCTTCTTCTAGGTCCTGACCATTTTCCCATGGGACAATGCAATGAGTATATTTTTTTAAAAGCATTTTGGAAGTCAAGGACAAGGACTGGATCTGAATCCTCATCTGCTGTAGAGTACGTATCAATAACACTTGAGTGTCTCCATGTTTGACTATGTAGGCCTGCCATTCCCAGGGCGTTACCTAAGGGTTTTGGCTCATGCCTATACTGAGTGAGGTTAGAAAACATTCAGAAGCCTTCACCTGCTCCCAGCTGGAAGTTCACTGCTGCTCTGATGCAATATTATACTTGGAACAGTGCCACAGCTGTGTCACCAACACAGTGTGTAATAAAAATATCTCCCTGCTATTTGTATTAATAGGTTCCCTCCTTCCCTCAAGAGACAACCACATTATAATAAATGCCTTACTACTATGCTATAGGGGGTATCAATGTTCTGCAGCTTTCGTGGAAAGAGAGCCCAGGTCATACTTACAGGAGGCCCCAATACAATTGGCTCTGTTTGCAGATACTGTCCCATGGGTAATGGCGGGTTATGATATAAAGCCCTTCTGGGAGATGGTGCTCTAATGGTGGTCATATATCTTCTCTCTCTTCTGGGAGAGAGGTCTCTTCTTGCTGTAATGTCTTTTCCAGGAGACAATGGCCTCCTTGGAGACAAATGCCTTCTAGGTGAAGCATCCCCTTGAGACATCTCTCTCCTCAATGCAGCTTCCTTTCTTGGTGACAGATGCCTCATGGGTGACAAATCTCTTCTAGGCGATAAATGTCTTCTGGGTGACAAATCTCCTTTGGGTATCAGATACCTCTTTGGCGAATTATCTCGACAGGGTGAAGAATCATATCCTGGTGAAGAATGGTGGCTGGAGGGAGAGAAGTCTCTTGGGGAGGAGCTTGGCTCTGAAGACAACATGGCCTCTTCATCCATGCAACCAGGGATGTCTAACCTGTCTTTGTCTGGTTCCGAGTCTGTACTTTTGCTCTGGAACAGCCTCTGATATTCTGTCATCTGTGTATCTTCACAAGAGTCGCTGGGCGTCATGAGCTGAGTAACCTGAATACTTGGTAGAGTAACCAAATAGCTGATCAATGAAGAATGTCCCAGAGAGTTATCTGAAGGAACTCCGTGGGGTACAGCGCCAACATTGACAGGCAAAGAGGAGAACCGAGGAGGCTGAGGACTGGTGCTTCTTGATCTTGTTTTGGGTGTCAAATCTCCCTGGTCATCAAAGTCATCATCATCTTCATCATCATCATCATTATCATCGCCATCTTCGCCATCGGATTCCTCGGCATCTGAGAACTGGTGATCAGTTGAAATGCTGGACATGCTATGCTTCTCAGATGTTTTGTGCAAATCTTCCATGTTTTCTGAAACAATCCAACAATAACAGTGGTTTAAATCCCCGTTTCAAGGCTAGGAGCTCATTAACCACCCCAACACTCTTTCCTAAAGCTTTCCTAGGCCCCTTGACCCTCTGAAACAATCACACCTCTGTATTACCCCTGGACACCCACTTGTCCCTGCCTACTTGGTTTCATCTCCAAGAACTCCAGAACATGATCTCTTTATTTCAGACTTCAGAGAAGTCTCATTAGAAAACTCTAGACAAACGGATGTGGCTAGTATTGCCGATAACGAAAAGCAATAGCACTTCTACTGCTCTGGGTGCAAGTTAAATATAAGAGGGGTACCTCAGGAAGTTTGCTGACCTTCAGATTCTCTACTGAGGTGAACCATGGGGAGTTTTTTCTACTAGGTTTCCTCTAAGTAGGAATTCTAACCATTAACATGCTTTCAATTTCCTCCAGAAGCTCCCAAAGCACATAAATCACTACGACATCCTCCTCACTCACATACACCCCTTCATAGTTTTAGATAAAACTAATTTCCTAGTAAGGCCTCCCCACCTCTAAAAAAAAAGTTACACTTGAAATGTTTCTATTTCTCCTTAGTAGTTTTCAAGCAATTCAATGTGCCATTTTATTTCCGGCAAAAAGTATTTAATAAAGTGCCATACAATCACTGAGCCGAGAGGCCGGTCAATTCAGAAAGTTACACACCTGCTTCTTCAGTTTCTGTGTCCTCTACTGATGTCATCGAGACACCCAGCTCCAGACACTTCTTCATGTGTGCTTTCGATTTCATGTGTTTCGTCAGGTTTCCTAGAAAATACAAACAAGAAAACAGGAGAATTAACTGGCTATCAAACTGGGGTGGACTGATGCACAATGTGTATGATGAACCAACTTGTGAATAGACATTTTTCTGTGCCAGAAAAGTTATCAAAAAGAGATCCAGGGATCAATTCAGATGCATAGAGCCTGGTCTTTTGTTCTGATTAAATTATCATGTTATTTTCTGTTATCATCTTGACAATGTAGTAGCAATGGACCAGTATGCACCTGATTTTCAAGTGCAGGCTCCCAGAAGCCTCAGTGGAAACTGAACCCAATGAAAGTATTTCTTTTTCTCCAGTAGAGCTATGCTTACTATTAATAAACAAACAAACAAATAAATAGATAGATAAATAAAACAGTTTTTTACTAAAAATTATTATCTCACATTATTATTAATTTGTTGCTTACATATCTAGGAATTCTATATATTAGTTTAATACCTCCAATACAAATATTTCTACACTTTTATGGTTCTTATCAAAACATCTTATCTATAACTCTTTTGAGGTTCAACATTTTTTTTGGCTATATTAATCTTAAGATATCAGTGAACTAAACTTTATTAAGTTTTCATGAATTCATGAAACTCATCTGTTTCTGCCACAGTTTGTGTGTAGATGGCATGCGGAAGGGTACAGATGCTAAGTGTGGCAAGATAATTTACAGCCAGTCCCCTGTATCCATGACTTCTACATCTGGATATCCTACACCCAAGGATATTAAAAGAAAATTTAAAAACATATTATTGGTATTGAACAAGTTCAAGCTTCTTTCCTGAGTATTCCATGAACTATATGATAAAAAAAAAACAAAACACTTGCACAGCAATTACATTGTATAAAGTATCCAAGTAACCCAGAAATTATTTAAAGGATCCAGGAGAAAGTGAGTTGTGTGTCATTAATACAGCACTTTGTATGGGGGAGTAAGTGTCTGTGGGAGTTCCTAGAATCAATCCCTCATAGACACCGAGCTAACTATATTTCAACTGTAGTATGCTTCTGCATATATAGTATATATGAAGTATACATATTCATATTCCAAAGAAGAACTCAGTTGGGCTCTAGGCTCCCTTCCTCTCAGTAGGTTGTACATTCAGAGTAGGATTGCAGTTAGAAATTGGAAATGGAAACAATCCCGCCTTGGCTTTGATTTGCAGAAGCCATGAGCACCTGAGGTAGCAGACTAGATGGAGCAAAGAGAACAAGAGCATGCTGGGAGCTTAGTACAGGCAAGGAGGTACACCACACTTGTGCTTAGAGAACAAAAATCTAAAAGGTAGGTATTTCAGCAGGAGGCAAATCCTGTGGTGCTTCCTAGAATGTTTTGCTCACCCCTAAATTCCGAGACTTCTTTTTTTTTTTTTCCACAGAAGAGCTGTTTATTAATATAGGATAGAAAGAAAATGTGACAGGCCTGTGTGAAGCACACACGTGAGTGAGGAGAGGAGAGAAGAGAAGAAGAGAGCAATTCCGAGACTTCTAGCTGCATACTTCCAAAGGCTGACAGGGAAATTCCATTAATGATCAATTGTACACTATTTCCTGGTGACAGTCCAGACAAGGGTTTAGAACCAAATTTAATCAGCTACCTAGAACTGTACTGTTTCAGCATGCGGTTTCATGGACCTCTCCTGACAGCAAACCCACATGCCCAGTGAAGACATAACCTTTGTAATGACTGATGGACTTGCAGTGTGTCCTAAAAATCACACTTTTAATTTTCTTTCCTCTTAGAGACGTCTCAGTAAGCTAGATCATGCTAAAGGAAAGGGGTATCCGTGTGCTTATTTCTTTTGAAATACAAATGCATATGCTCCCTCTCCCTTCTTGGACTTCAAATGAGGCATTATAGACACATAAACACTCTCCTAATAAATATCAGATATTTGAAGACACTAAACATTAAACTTCCATCAAAAAAGTACAATTTAAAATTCTGGCTACAACTGAAATAGGTACACATCTCCTAAGATTATCATAATTCACACCTGCTTTTAATTTTTGACATCAGAGCAGGTTGCTGGATTTAAAAGTTAAGACATTGGAAATGGAGTGTGGTTGATGAGGGGCTGTCCCAAGTTACTTTAGATAGACCTGACAACTCAGCCTGAAGATGTGCATCCTATCACAGAATAATAGAAATATAAGTGCAGCAACCATGAGTGAAACATCTTCATACAAATCAGCCTACCGAAACAGATATGTGAAAATGACAGAATGTTACTTCAAGGCAGGTCCAAGTTGGATACGATTAGCCATTGAGGTCTGAGAGTGAGACTTGTCTCCATGTCAATGAATGCACAGAGCAGAAGCTATCAAGTCTCCATGCATAATTAATGCAGCTGTGGATGGAGAGGGCCCACTGGGGAGTCTGTGGATCTTTACATTATTTATACTCTTGAAACTGACCATGGGCACATCTTTTCTTCCCAGTTCCTTTCCTTGCTGATCCACTGCCTCTTATGTATTGTCTCCCTGCAGAATTTCAATACTGGCGCAAATCTTATCTAACCCACATAAATTTCCCACACGAAGTAATAGCTACCCAGCACTTCTAAGCCACTTCCTTCAGAGACAACCTGCCTGGCCCTAAGTCTGCAGCTCTTAATTAGTCATAAAAGGAGCCTTACAGTCTCATATCCATCCTTGAATCCTGGACAGGAAGGAGGAAATATACCTCAGGGGGTCATATTTTCACAAACAAAATGCTCTTTATGGTTGGTGAAAGTGAATTACAAAATAGTATACAGAACCCTAAGTAACCAGAAGTTATCCTGAAACCTTTCCCCTCAAAACAACAACTCCAGCAAAAGTCAGGCTCTTACCTTTCGTTTTGAAAGCAAAATTACACAACTTGCATACATAAGGCCGGACATCAGTATGAGTGCGTATGTGTTTTTTGAGCATGCTTGGCTTCTTACAGCGGATTCCACACTCTTCACAAATGTACTTTCCACGTCCACGTCCTCTGACATACACATAATCTTCATTTGATTTGTACCTATTTGAAGAAGAGGCAATCCACTATGATTTTAAATACTCTTAACATGTGATACATCAAGCCAAAAGCTAATCACTGTCTGACTTTAATTTTTGTGAGGGTCTTTCCCAATTATTCATCTTGACTTCTACAAACACTGGGAAGTTTATAAAGCAAATACTTGAGACAATTATATAACAGATTTATCATTGTAAACGAAATATCATTCTAGATGGAATTACAATTTACAGATGTAGAATACAAATGTTTGAATAGGTTTACATAAGCCTAAAGTGATAAAAACCTGGACCTACTACTTTCAGACATTCAGATAGCCTCCAATCAAGGAACACTGCTAAAAACATACCAACATATTAGGATAGTCATGCTTCATGCATAATCTGATAACATGACATCATCTACAATATACGTATGCAAACACTCCTCTACATTTGCTAAATTAAGCATGACCAAGAATAGAATTCTTCCTTGCAGGTTTCCACTCTATTTTTGCAATCCTGGCACTTGAGTGCCTCAGAAATTGCAGCTTTGCACAGGCTGAGCTCAGTTCACCAACTGTTGTCTGCAGATTGATCTGTTCTTCCCAGGATCATGATTCTGTACTAACATGGGAGTCTGAAATCCGACTGGTTTCTTGAAGGCACTGTTGCATAATGAAAACTAGAGACTTTGGAATAAAATTAGCATTTTTCTCCCAAAGGATATCACAGGGAGGTTTGATAGGGTATCTGAGGCCATCTACTTTCATGAAATTGAAAAGATGAAGAAGTCTTAGACAGAAGAGAAGAAACCCACCCAATGTTCTGCAACCTCATTTTGCTTAAAAAACAAGAGCACATGATAAATCAGAACACCAGAGACTTCTACTGAACAACTCAATGAACAGGATGATCTCTTACAGCACAGCAAGGCTAGAATTTTAGATCCCATTATCATTCTAGGAAGAAAGCATTCCTGGGAGTTCTTTGTTCCAACAGTAGGAAAGCAAGCAAAATTCCTTGTTCATTGTGGATTTCTTTAGTGGTATTTAGATCTACAGTGGTTTTTCCACCCTAAGAGGCTTGTGACTATTCCCATCTTGCTCTAGCTAATACCCCAACATACAAAGACAAATTCAAATTTGCAGAAAGCCTTTCAAGAAGAAAAAAAATCCATCTACATACTGGAATACCAGCTCTGCTATTGATAATACTTGATCTTAGCATGCTTGACATTTTGGTTAGTACTACTAACCTAGGGGAAAAATGAGGGTCAACGATTTTGCAAGCCCTTTACCCTTTTATAAAACACTTCAACTTTGGCTTGGTCTCCAAACTTGTTTTCTTTTCACAATCGAATTTTATAATCAATCAAAGAAAATCCTCAAGATACAAAAATATCCTTCTCCATTCAATTTTGTTATCTGTTCCTAAGGAAGTGAAACTGCTTAAGAGGATACGGTGATTTTACAGAAAGCCAATACTCTTCAGGGAAGGATACTCCAGCTTTATCTATAGACTGTCATCATAATTGATGAGAAACACACTTTATCCTCAAATGAAAGAGTTTATTTTCAATGTCTTATGATTAACTCATTTCCAAAATGAAATAAAGTAAAATTCTACATAAATCTATATATGGGGAGAATGTGTTCAGATGGACTCTTTAAACATTTATGCAGACCCACAAATCTACCTGATACATAATGGATTTTGAAAAAAAGTAATTAAAGAAACACTTATTAACCCTATCAATTAGATAACGTGGATGATCTGGTCAGTGATTCTTCGTTGTTGTTGTTGTTACCATGCTACAATCAACAATATAGGAGGTGGGAATATACTGTTTGGAATGAATGCCTAGGTATCAGAAATTGGTAGAGAATTGGTTCAGAGATTTAAAAATGATTGGGCAATGGATAAAAAAAAAAAAAATACTTGTACAACCTTTCTGAATCATCAAAACACAGCAACGAGAGGTTCTCAGACATGCTTTGACTTATGTTCTCTGTGAGTGGAGATGGATTCCCCCAACATACAGTAATCCTGATGGCAGCTGTAAGCTAGTGGTACATGTACACTATTCTGAAGAAGGCTGCTGCCTAAAACTATGGCAACCAAGTCACAGAGACCACTCTGTCTCTCAAGAAAAAAAAAATTGCACATTCTTCCCATTTGTGTAATGAAATGAGGGACATCAAAAAATACTGAGGCAAAGTTCATGCATACATGCAATTGTGGTGAAAAGACTGACTGCCTAAACAGGGCAAAAATCCAAAGGCAACTCAACTATAATAAACAACTCCAAATTGGTAGAACTATGAGAAATTTTATGTTCCTAACAGTCAATATTTCTATAGTAAAAGATAACATTATTTTATCCTTTAAATAATATTGAAATAAAAGTATGTGCATAAAACTATGTAATATATTGATAGGTTGGTGAGTTAAGACTAATGACATAATCCCCAAAATGTAATTAAAAAATTTCTCCCATGGATTACCTCAAATAATATATTTCTATTGAAACATAAAACTAGCTATTACATGCACGTACATTTTCTTAATTATACAAAAGAAAACCATGGGACCTTATTACCTGCATTTCAATGGCTCAGAACATTTGAGAAGAGGTTGTTATACACCAATAGAGACAGATAACATGAGGAATTAAATGCAATATGATACCCTGACTTGAATCAAGAGCACAAAAGGACATGGGTAGTGAAACTGTCAGTATCCCATGTAAGTCTGCAGTTAAACAAATGCTTTCTTAGAAATATACAGAAGCATGTATGATTCTACTAACATCAACATGGAATACAAATATACCCTTGTAGTAACCCAAATACCCATTAAAATACTAAAGAACAAAAGAACTTAAGGGACACCAAGAGGCTGCCAATATAGAAGGTTTCATATAAAAGTAAAGATGTGAGAGACTCTATGCATAGTGGGACCGGGATCACTGAGGACAAATGTAGAAGAAAATGATTGTAGTTGTTATCTTTTCCCAGGCAGAGTTCATCAATTTGACTGGGAAAGGAAACTGCCTTTCAGCTTCTGCAAGAGCACGAACTAGTTACCACAGGCAAACATTCAGGACCATTCACACCAATTTACAACCAAACATTTATATTTGGGCTTATGTGTTCCTTACCCCCCTTCAAAGATCTTAATTCGGATTGGCTCGGTTTGTTTGGATCCAAGATCTTTATCTCCATGAATCTCTCCTTTTCCTCTTTCCTTTAAGACATTCCCCACTAATTTCCTGTCTAGTTTGCTGCCGAACAAGAAGGATGCATCAGGCTTCACCTGCAGGTCAAAAGAGAGAATCATTTCATGTGCTTTCTCCAGGATATCCTGGCCCACACATCCCACACTTCTGTCCCCTCTGAACTTTATTAAGTTCCATAATGAAAGGCTATGGGTTGATTGCAGAAAACAAAGGACACTGGGATGGGGGAGGGGAAGAAATCAGAGGGAAAACAAGTTTCCATATAGTGGAATTCAATGTTTTTCTTAAGTGCACAGACATTGGTTAGTTCTCGTTTTTTTCTGCCCAGTGTTGACAGGGACTTCCAAGGCAGAGTCTACATTTTGAAATAGCAAGTCAAACCATCCATATTAAGAAGTAGTTTCAAAAACCACTGAAGGCAAAATAATCAGTGACATACATGAGAAATATATTCTTTTAAATCTCTATTTTCTGTTATTAATTTGATTTATTCATATTTTAAATTTTTATGTGTAAGGGCTGTTTAGGAGCAAGCCAGTCAATAATAATAACTGGAGGAAGCCGTTTTTGAAAGAGATATATAGAATATAAATTTCAGCCAGAGACACCCTTGGATCATTGATGGCATTTGCTAATCTGAGCTCCAACACCCTTCACACTTTCTTCCCAATCTTTATTTCCCCATATCATAAGCCTCTGATTTCCTCATATCTGCGTTATCACTCAGGAGGACCAATGGGCATTAGTCCCAGTAGCAGAACTTCCCATGTCTGGGATGAAGGAGGCACTCCCATGCTTTGAGGCTTTCCTGGGAGCCCTCAGAGCTCAGGGCAGGCTAGGGCTTCTCCATCTCTAGGTAAGACCGAATATTCCCTAGTATGTTTTAAGTTGTAGACCTTCTACCCATCACTGTACAGTCTGCCTAGTGTTAGACCCTTTACACTCTGTGCTTTCTAACCCTGGGTCTGTCCTTACCTGTGCAAACTGCTTCCAAGCACTGGAGGATGTGAGTTTGCCAGTTCCGGGCCTGTGCATAGCAGCCAGAGTATAAATTTCTGCAGTGATTTTTTGTTTGGATCTCAGAAGGGCCAGCGTGGTCTTGGTGTTCAGTCCTGATGGGTTTGGGTTACAGGAACTAACGCACCATGAAGCATAGACTGAGGACTTGAAGGTGGCCTGTTGCACGAAATTGGGTTTTGTATAATTTAAGAAGCACCAACTCACAGTAGTTGTTGTCCGAAGACTGGGGAACTGAAGGATCTGCTGGAAATCTGCCACGTCTGTGAAAAAAAGGGTGGAATTTGCCACATTTCCTCCAGGGCCAGAGGCCATGTGAACGAGCATGCCAACAGGCAGCTTGCGGGCCTTCCCTTCCTCTTCCTGCTGACTGCCTCCAGTGGGCAGTGAAGAGCTCTGAGGGCTCACGCTCATGTCCGAGGCAGACTCGTCGATGTCCAACTCATCCGAGGACTCTCTGCTTTCTGATGGCCCGCTGAACTTCCGTCGCGGAGGTGCCCTGGAACCTGGAAGTATCTCCCTGTTGGGAGGAAAAGGCCCACTGGCAGACGGATGGTCTTGAGAGGAGGAAGGCGACAGGGAGGAGAAGGAAGATGACCTTGACTGGGAGCCATCCTTTGGCTCCGAGGCACACCCTTGCCTCACTAGCTGGGGCTTCTGGGGGCGGGAGAGGCCCTTCTTGATGTCTGAGTTGGTTAGCTCCACCGCACTGAGCTCCTCCACAATCTGCCCGTACATCTTCTCCTCCTTCACCCGTTTCTGTTGCTTTGTTTCCATGAAGAGCTCCAAACTGCTGGCTGGAGACAGCATCCTCTTGCTTCCTCCAAGAGAGGCTGCGCTGTCTGAGGTGGAAGGTAGACACAGGGGGATGGAGGATTCTAAGCCCAGAGGTAAGGTCTGAGGTACTTTCCAAAGAGGGTATTTTTCCAAGCCTGTGTGCTGCCCAAGCACTTGGGCTATGTTCAGTCCTATCCCGTGCATGGCTGCATTGGTTACCAGTGTTCTTTGGGTCATATTCTCATCAACCTTGCATATGACAATCGCGGGGCTATTTTGTCCAAGTATCTGAGAAATGCTTGTGTACATAACACTGCCGTAGGATGGAACGTGGGTCTGGATCCGAACAGGAACCACCGTTCCCGGGAGGGACTGCAAAGGCCCCGCATTTTCCGAGGCAAAATCTTCTCGAAGAAGCTGCTCGGTGGGCGTTTCAGTGGATTTACTGTTCGGGTCTGACGGAAACTTCGGGAGGAGGTTCTTGGAGTGTAGCCCTGATGTTCCGGAGTAACACGGGTAAGTCTGCTCTTTCGCATGTGCATAGTCAGCAGATTTCTTTCCAGTGTGTTCTGCTACATGCTCTAAGGGGTAGCTAGAATGAATGTCAGCTTGGAAAGAAGGCTTGCTGTAGCTGCTCTGAGGGTGTGGAGCAAAGGGATGGGGGAAGTGTGCCTGCCACCAGGGAGGCTGCTGAGCTGGCAAATGAACCATACAGACAGTCGGGTACTGAAACTGAAACAAGGCATTCTGGGTAGGAGAAAATGGGACTGTGTCTTGATGTGGGAACAGATGTGGCTGCTCTGGTAAGTGCTTGCTCGCCATGTAGGATGTTGGTTGCATCAACGGATTCCTCAGAGATTCCTGACTGTCCATGTGCATGATCTGTGGCTGGGCAAGGTGGAGTGGTGGCCCTGAGCTCAACTGGCCACAAGGACCGACCATCTGCTTGCCTGGGTCATCCCCTGGGAGGGGCGGAAGCACAGAGGACCAGGCAGCCCTGAGGCCAGCATGCAGCTGCTCCATCTGCTCCTGCTTGACGCTGGGGTCCACACCGGCTTCACCTTGGACGATTTCTGGAGAGCCACTGAAGGAAGCCTGTCGCACCAGAAAGCATTTCTTCCTCTCCCGGGATGGTGATAACGTGGATGGGGACGCTCCCGACACCGGAGCATGGGACAGATTCCCATAATCAAATGATTTACTCCGTATTTCGGGGACTTCTGTCGGATGAGGACAAGGCATTTGCTCTGAGGAGCAACGCCGCATTTCTTTCTGGTGGTGATGACCTGGGACAGACAATGAGTATGTACCCGCAGGGACAGTCAAAAACTCAGAATGTTTCCCACTCTCATCCTGCTTAGGGGGTGCAGCGAGCTTAAGCGTTTCTTCTCGCTCAAAGGACATAGAGAAGCTGGAACTGTGGGATAAGTTGCTTTCTTGGCTGGGGCTTCGAGAGAGGCCAGTGCCTGTGGACTCGAAACTGGACTCCCCTGAGGAATGTTCCATGTCTGCAAGGCGCAAGCGTTTCTTTTTGGGTGGCAACTTCTCAGCAGGGAGCTGGGAAAGGGTCTCACTTCTCTGGGGCCACTGGAATTCCTCCACAGGCTTCTCTTGCTCCTTGGCAGGAGCCTCCTTCTCCTTCTCAGGTTTATCAGGTTCCTCTGTGACTCTAATTTCGGGAACCTGGATGTTGTGCTGACGAACAAGCCTGGGCTGTGTATGGTAGGACGGCTGTGGTACCTGCTGTGGAGGGGTTGGCTTGCTTCCACTTTCTACCCCGTCTCCTGGAGGAGCCCATTCTGGGCTTATAGGGGCTTCCATAATCTCACTGTCACCTGTCTCGGAAGGTGAAGGGGTCTTGTCCTGTGTACAGGCCACCATTTCCGCCGACTCGGACCTTTCAAAGGAATTGGGCCGGCTCAGCGAGTTTGTGTGCTGAATCACTGAAATCACGTTTCCAGGAGGCTTCCGGCTCAGGTCGGACATCTTGTCAGGATCAGCAGCTGAGGGCAAATCCTCTGACCCAAGAGATGGACTTCCAGATGATAGCTGGGGTCGAGCTTGGTCAAAACGCTCAGAGTGGCCATGAGGAAGGTTCTCGTGGCCAGTTATGGCGAAGCTACTCCTTCCTCCTTCCTGCATCTTGGGGTCATACTCTGAAGTCATCATGCTCACGGGAGCACTTCCCATACCACCACAAATCATGGGAGCATCCTCCTCATCCCCTACACTCTTCTCTTTCCTGCGTTTTCTGTTCTCACAGGTAGTCCCAAACATCGTTGGCACTCCCTGCAATGGTACAGAGGGGTCCATAAAGTATTCTCCTCCGTGCTTGAAAGAACTAAAGCAAGAGATGTCCCTGTAGCTTTGTTTTGGTGTTTCGGAGTCTTCCCACTTCTTATACGGTTTACGGCAGACATCATAGTCATACCCAACTCTGTCTCCAGGAGCCAATTTCTTTTCTTTCAGAGATGAGCTGGCAAGGCTCTTGGGCATCCTGGGAGGGTGCTCAGACTCCATGTGTCCCTCCTGTACCGATGGCAGTTCAAATGCCGCTTGTCGTCTTAACATGCGCTGAGGAGGTATGCCTACAGTGCCGGGATAGAACACATCATCTGACCCTGTCATCCGTTCATCAAATGAGTGACTTCCTCTCAGGGAAGGAGGGATACTTAAGTTAGTTGCTGAGGAAGTTGGCATTGAGTTGCTTCTAATAAGGGGTGAAGAGTCCACAGGCGCCTCTAAGAGAATTGGACTGCTGCCTGGGAAGTTTCCTGGGTAAAGTTTTCCTTCATTCCTGATGGATGATGGGATGGCCTGTGGTTGCCTACACTCAGTGTTGAATTTTGTGGGCTTCAGCATGCTTGCTTGACCAGGGTCCATTTCTCCTTTGCTGGGAATCAGCTGTGAGACAGGATCTTCAAACATCTTGACCTCCAACCTGGTGTTGACATGAGGTAATGGTTCCATGATGCCTCTCCGCCCCATGGTGGTGCGCTCCTGACCTGTGGGAGTCACACTAAGTGTGTTCCTTGGACTAAGTCGACAGTATTTTCCAAAGATGATCTCTTCGTAAGACTTTGCATTTGTGTTGGGTGGGCTTATTTGCTGCTCTGCACTTTCTGAGCGAGAAAAGTAACCCGAATCAGTGCTTCCTTTGCTGTGCGGGCTCAGGAGGTTGAGGGATGGCTCAGAGTCTTGTCCTTTCTTCTCTGACAGCCGTAGTGCAAGTTTCTGTTTCACTGTGTGAGAGTCATCGGCCTTTGCATTCAAAGACGGATTTGGGAGCATGTCAGAGCCCAAATATGAAGAGCTTTCACTAGGTAGTGGGATCCCACTTTTGGGGATAATCAAAATTGGCACCTTCATCGGACCTCCCAAGGATTCTTCCAAGGACCCATGGTAGCCACCTCTGCTAGCAATATCCAGTGGGATGGGAGGGCCAGGGCTCATTTTGTCAGAAGCCTCAGCAAATAAAGAGTTCTCCTCATCCGTGTCTGTGCTCTGCTCACCATCTGAATGTATCTCTGCTTCTACATCAATAAAACCAGCCTCAAGGTCCAATTTAGACACAGATGACTCTGTGAAAGGTACCAATCCAGCCTTAATTGCATGAGCATGAGACTTTCTGTGCTTGTACAAATTGCTCTTTGTCTTGAAAGAGAAACCACAAGGTATACATGGGTATGGCCGCTCACCGGTATGGGACCTGATGTGTTTCTTTAGGACGCTTGGTTTGGCACACGCCCTGCTGCAGTACGGGCAGATATATTTACCAGGCTTTTTGGGTTTGAGTTCTTTCCTATGAGCATCTTCTGCCTGTTCGATACTTTTCTGGGAGTATTGGCTGTAAGCAGGGTTGAGACTTGAGATCTTCTTTCTAGGATAGCCACTGCTGTGGCTGTGGATAGGGAAAGGAAATAAGTCCTCAGAGGCAACAGATGGCATGGGGCCAGGGAAAAGCCAGGGAGGGCCTTCTAGGCTCTGGTGCGGCTTGTTGCTGTGCATGACACCCTGTGGCAATGAGGGCTGAGGGAAGGAGAGGGAATGTGGGCATGGGTAGGGGCTCGGACGGTGTGGTGGGTATTGCTTCTCTGTGACTTGATGGACCCCCTCGCCAGGCGAGGCCAGCTTCCCAGAACCAAACAGTTGTGCTGATGCTGCATTTCCGATTTGCTCGGGATCTATTTGTGGCGGCCGCTGTCCTTCCTGACTGCCGAAAGTGCTCATCTTAATAACAGCTGATTGTTCCTGCCTCCATCTACCTGACACACTGTCAGTTTCTCCAGACCTTGAGGTAGCTTTTTGTCCTAGGGCTGTATCCCCAGTGTCCATCTTGTTACACAAGGTCTTAAGTGCTACTTTGCCTGGAAGCCAAGCAGAATCATGGAGTGTCTCCAAGGCTGTGCTTTTTAAATCTGGGTTGCTTCCATGTTCCTGGCTGTCTGCAAACTTGTGGATTGTTCCCTCCCTCTGGAACCTTCCACATTCACACTGGAGTCAGTGGGCATTGGATGGCAATGTCCTTGAACCACGCTATAGTACAGTTCTCTCCATCCTAGAAATGTCCATCTTCAAAAACAAAGTGCAAAACTACAAAGGTTCCTTATGGCATTTGAATATTTTTCAACTAGGATGAAATTAGGGTGCAGGATAGTCCAGGAGAAATTTTGCCCATCAACTACATCAAAGTTCAACAGCCTGCTTCACTAATGTACAATGACCTGAAGGACAAGAAAGCAAGTTGTCGTAAGAATCTCCAAACAAGATAGCAAGACCAATGCTCAACCATCAGCCTGGAGTTGGATAAAATAAAATGTTTTCCATGCCAATAACTCATTTACAGCCATTGCATTAATTACCTAAGTAAATGATATTAATTTCAAACCCAGAATTAGGTCATACGTATAGATTTCTTCCATGGCCAATGTGCCGACAGTTTCATAAAGAACTCCTTGATTTTGTTTAGGAAGAAAATGTGAAGCCTGAGCTCAGTAGCAAAGCAATATGCTTAGCATCTATGAGGGCCTGGGTTCCATCCACCATCCACATGTCAAAGTATTTGAAGGACAGTGTGTTGTTAAATATTATTTATAATATATGATTTTAAAGCCTTAATTAGAAACTTGAAAGCTATTTCTAGCCAAATTTTATTGCTTACATACAGAAGTATATTATGCAATTCTATAGCTTAAAATAAATTATACTTATATATCTGTATTAATATAAAATATAAAAGTAAATAATAAACAATTTTATATAATGCATATGTAGCAAAATATAACTACATGGGATTTTACAGAATATGTTAATACAAGACATAGGTATGTTTATAGCTTGAAAAGAGCAACCAGCAAAGCTAGATCAAAGTTAGATAGAAGACACAAAGGTCATCAAAGAACTTTGGTGAAATCATATCAAAGTGTCTTAACAGAATAGTCCTAAAACTTTCATAATCTGGAAAACAAAGACTGCTTGGAGGACAGTTTAAAGGGTCATTTAGAAATGAAGAAGTTACCTGAACAGTTTAGAGTTTTCATGGGCATGATTGTCCTGACGCGTCCTGTACACAAAACAAACACCATTAGGAAATACTACCCATCAAACTCCAGCATTATTATACAAAGATAATGTTCAGTGCACTAAGGAAGAGAGTCTAAGGATGCTATGTGCCCTAAAACAACAATAAAGATTATTTTATGATGCGCTATCCTAGAGTAGTAAGCCTTATGCTTACAATAAATAGATCTTCAAATCACCTGTATAGGAACTAAACCACACACATATTAATGTTGATTTGTTGGGAAGTTTTACATTGAATTGACCTTTGTCCTCTCACAGTGATTTTCCTAATTTTAAAGAAAAGTGATGGCCTCAAAGTATTCCAATTAAAATTTACTTCAATCAATTCCAGGCATGAGAATAATAAAAATGCATGATATTGCCCCTAAAGTGGTGAGATTCTGTGTACAGTTCAATAGTTAAAGACTCCTGTAGCTACAGCCTATTTGGGACTTCGAGGGGCATGCATCACCCTCTAAAATGTAAGTAGAATTTGCCTGTGATTCATGAAGAAGTATGCACATCCTCAATTGGGATTCAGAGCTTGAAATAATTTCCAACTTACTTCCCAGGTTTAATATTTTATATTTACATTGATCGGTGACTACAGCCCCAATGCTAACACTGCTTAAACGCTGCTTGAAAAAAATCTGAAACTCAAAACACTCCAAAATATGGAACCTTCTGGGCACCAACACAATGCCAAGGGGTAAAAATTTTCATTCCTGGCCTCATGTGATAAGTTGCACTCAAAGGCAGATACACTAAAAATATTATATAAAATTATCTTCAAGCCATATGTATAATTCATATGTGAAATATAAATGAATTTACACTTGAATTCCCAGACAGCGCTCTCTCCCTCCCTCCTTCCCTCTCTCTCTCTCTCTCTCTCTCTCTCTCTCTCTCTCTCTCTGTGTGTGTGTCTGTGTGTGTGTGTGTGTGTGTGTGTGTGTGTGTGTGTGTTCAAATATTCCAGGATTTCTAAAAAAGCTAACACTTTGTAGTGGTCCTGAGCACTTCAGGTGAGGAAAAGTCAAGCTGTCATGACAACAGTAGCTGTAATCACTAGGCATTTGTTCCACACCAACACAGGTAAAACTCAAAAGATTTCATATATGTTATCTCACTTGGTATCTATGACACTTCTAGACTATAGAATTATTACATCCACTGCACAGAGGAGGAAGACATCGAGAGACGGAGAGCAGGTACCAGAATCCAACTCAAGCTTGGCCAGCTGAGCACGACGAGTCTCATATGCACTTGCCATTAAGTCTCATCACCCCAGCTTCCATCTTTTTCCCTAAGTATTTTCATGTAACTCCAAAGTTTCAATCACTGTCACTATTTCAAACCCTCAAGCTTCAAAGGTTCTCGAAGAAAATATCTGACCTTTGCAGGTTGGAGATAAAGAAAATAGCCACAAATGTGACTCCTTGGGGGAAATGTCCATAATTTAAAGTGTTCTAAGCATGACTTAGGCAGTGCCTTATGAGAACATTGGAAACCTTCAAGACAAATCGCCCTCCTTTGTTCTTTGAAGATCATTAAAGGAAAATATCAACCCCAGAAGTGAAAATTAGCATTTATCACTGCCCGTTCTTTGGATGACATACAATATGTAATTTTGCTATAACAGAAACTTCAAGTGAAGTAAGGACAGATTTTTATGGAAAGAAAAGACTATAATGTACTCATGTTTTCATTTGACAATGAGGTACTTACCTTTCTAAATCAGACAGCTACCATTTCGTTTTACAGCAACCAATTAAAACTATTATACGAGTGACTAGCCTCATCCTTACCGAGGACAAAACACCCGAAAAACCAAATAAAACTCCTATCAAAAACCAAGCCTATTCTGAAAACAGACTTCAAAAAGTGGAGAGAAAGTGTCCTATACAATTCAACAGCAGACTTTCTGGATAAGCTCCTTGGGATGCCCCACTATTTCACCCAGAAACACCGTTTCCCAGACCTTCCTTCCAATTCCCAGGTCCTTCAGGAAGAGTGGACCTCCCAGCACAAGGACGCTCTAATCCACATTCTTCTAAAGGCGCCATCAACCTCATTTCCGTAAAATGCTTGAGAGCGTGACAAAGGAGGGAGCTCAGGAGATAACTCAGTAAGGAAGAAAGTGTCTGGCAAGCATGAGAGCATGAGTTCAGTCCCCCAGCAGCCATGTAAAAAGCAAAGCACAGGAGGTCATATACCCTACAAACACACAGAGAGAAGAGGGGGAGGGAGGGGGGAGGGAGGGAGGGAAGGAGAGAGGGAGGGAGGGAGAGAGAGGGAGGGAGGGAGAGAGAGGGAGGGAGGGAGAGAAAGAGAGACCTATGGAGTTAGGAAGAAGTCCTGTTCCATGTCAACCCTTTCCATATGATGATATGATTTTATACATGTTTCCATTGTCCTCCCCAGCAGTATCCCACTGCTGCTTATAAGTCACTGGAAGTTTCTGAGACTGGGAAAGGTAAGACAGCAAGCAGTACTGGTCCTTCAGGGAATTTCAGGATCACACTGATGGATATTACAGACATGGAGGGTTTTATGAACTGCTTGTCTTGAGCTGCTTTTTCTTGGACATGAAAATCAACTGTCATCAAAATGATGTGCATCACTGGCCGTTGACCACATGTGGTTGAGCTTTTTCCTTTACACCCAAGCAGGCTCTGGGTATACTCAAAAGTTTCTGTGCTGTTCTTCCTCACTTAAGCCAAGGAAAGGAATTCACTCTAAAAAAAACACAAGGCTTTCAGAGTTCAATCCAGCAATTGATAAAGACATGTCTTTTGCTGTTATTCTTTTTTTTTTTTTGAGCTGAGGATCAAACCCAGGGCCTTCCGTAGTAAGCGCTCTCTCTACCACTGAGCTAAATCCCCAACCCTTGTTGTTATTCTTAACTGGTATTTTACTAAGAGATTTGATTTTCTAAAATAAATAAATAAATTTATTGTTTTGTATTTTATTACTAAAATGTATGATGATGGTCATAAATGAGGAAACATTTTATTATAGGGGAGTATATTAGGGAGGAGATTATAATAGCAAGAAAATGTACATCAAATGTATCATTAAGCAGAAGAAAATATTTCTTGACCTAATATTATTTCAAATTACCAAATGTAGCTGGGCAGTGGTGGCACATGCCTGTAATCCCAGCACTCGGGAGGCAGAGGCATGTGGATCTCTGTGAGTTCGAGGCCAGCCTGGGCTACCAAGTGAGTTCCAGGAAAGGCGCAAAGCTACACAGAGAAACCCTGTCTCAAAAAAACAAAAAACAAAAAACAAAAAACAAAACAACAACAACAAAAATTACCAAATGTATCATTGCATATATTAGGATTTTAGCTTAACCTTTATGATATAGGTCTGCTCAAAGCCACAAAGCTCTATAGCAACTTCATTAGTTACAGCTCAATTATTTCTTTATGATCATATATATCCATTTTTCATAATTTCAAAAAGCACATTTAATATAAATACCAGTTTTCCCCAATCGATTAATATGCTAAAAAATTCAATAGCAGAGCAATTCTTATATGAAAAGAAAACAGCTCGTTATCATTTTATTCACTGGGATTTCTTTTTATGGCAACCAAACCCACACAAAGTCATTTTTGGCACCCACTGCCAACAAAGGACTCGATATTCTAAGCACAGTTTCACATTCACATTTAAAATGTCCCCTGGTGTTTTCAGTGCACTGAGGATAAAATTTAGAGCATATGGCCTTAGGGGTTCCTGTGGATAGTGTAAGAGCCAAAAGGTGGCTTTTTGTCAGGAATGCCACACACCATCCTGCCTGACAGTGGCACTTCTTAGAAGATGGAGATATTGAAAGGGTATTCTTTTCCATGTGGCCGTTTCAGGCCGTGTGTGGTGTGTGTGTGTGTGTGTGTGTGTGTGTAAAGGAAACCTGAGCCAAGGAAGTGACACAGCATGAAAGAGAGGGTAAGATAGGCAGCAAGACAGGCAGGCTGGCCCTGTTCAGGGGTGGAGACCTACGCTACCAGTTTGCTCTTGGCTGGGAAAGATAGTATCTCAGAAAACAGTTTACCTTAGGAAATTAATCCTTAGTTTAGTGGTAGCAAAGGTCGAGCGGCCATCACGAGATAACCACATCCCACGTAGGAAAAGGACAGCAGGTGACAAGCTCAGCCTCTTTGCCCTGATATTTTACTGGTAAGATATTGCTTAAAATCAAAATGGTTTCTTAGACATCGTGTGCTGTTGTTATTGTTTTGGAGAATTGGGTGGCGCTGTACTTATAAACAAGTATATGGACTTTCCTGTTGCTATGGATCATTAATAAAATATTTTTTGAAAACCTATGAGCTGGCAGAGACAGGTGGGTCTCTGTGAGTTTGAGGCCAGCCTGGTCGATAAGAGTTCCAGGACAGGCTCCAAAGCTACACAAAGAAACTCTGTCAAGAAAGAAAAGAAAAAAAGAAAAGAAAAAGGAAAAAAGAAAAAGAGAGAGAAAGAGAGAGGGGGAGGGAAACAGAAAAGAAAAGAAAAGAAAAGAAAAGAAGGGAGGGAGGGAGAGAAAGCGAGAAAGAAAGAGAGAAAGAAAGAAAGACAGACAGACAGACAGACAGACAGACAGACAGACATGAGCTTAAGCATAGTGTCCTTCACTATGTAATTCCAGCACTCAGGAGGCAGGAGGGTCAGCAGTTCAAGGTCATCCTTTGCTACATAGGGAAGCTTGGGCTACAAGAGGTCCTATCTAGAGAAGAAACAACACACACACACACACACACACACACACACACACACACACACACACACACACTGGATCATAACTGCTTAAATGTAGGTGTCCCGTGTCCCCACCACCTGCTATGGTTCAACTGATGAAACACTGCTCAGAGAGCAACAAGGTCAGAAGGTACGGGGTGATAGAGAGAGGAACTCTTGAAAACAGTATGACCAGCGTCAAAGTCCGAATGAACACAGATTTCCATGAGATGACTTTAATAAGGTACTTTCCTGGAAGCTAAATTATGCAAAAGTATAGTGATATTTTATTTGTATTGAAATGTGATTTTATTTGTATGTTAATAAAGTTGCTTTGAGGTCAGAGCAAGCCAGAGCAGAAGCTGGGTGGTAGTGGTGCACGCCTTTAATCCCAGCACTTGGGAGGCAGAGCTAGGTAGATCTCTGTGTGTTCAAGGACACAGCCAGCATGGCAGACACACACCTTTAATCTCAATACCAACCATAGAAGACCTGGAGGTCTGTTCAAACAGGCAGTGACGAGGAGGTCATGTGGCTGGGTTTACAACCATTGAGAAAACAGAACAGAAAGTCTATAAAAAAGATAGGACACACAGAAGTAGGTCTCTTGCGGAGAGGAAAGGCAGCAGAAGCAGTGAAGGGTAAGGTTTTCCGCTCTTGCTCTGGTTTTTAACTCTGCAATTGGTTCTGTGTTTCTTATTTAACAAGACGGTTACATCTACATGAAATTGTGGCTGTTAGCAAAAATCTCAATACCACCTTTGGTCTTTCTTAAGATGGGCACGTGACTGATAGGAGGAGAGTACTGTGTATCTTGTGGAACCAAATAACTGGAACAACTTTGGGAAAGTCACATCACTACAACAGCAGCACTTTGACGGACATGCTTGCAGTCTAAATTGACATGTTAGAATGTCAGAGGAAACAGAGCCATATTTTCCCAAGTGGGCTGCAGTGTGGACATCACGGAGGATGTAGTCAAGACACCTAAGACTGACTTTGATTCTACCATGGTGCTTCTCACCAACTATCATAAAACATTTGTAACTTCATACTTGTGGTTTTACATTTCCAGTGACACCTTTTCCCATCATACTATAAAAGTTATTCCTATAAGGATTACTAAGAACTTCACAACTCGGCAAGAAAACTAGTTCTCTCAGATGGGCCTACCATGAAAATCAAAACAGTCAAAAGCTACACAGCATACTTCTATGGAAATGGACTACACCCACCAGGTCCGGAAAGTGTGTTTAGGGGTTCACTGCAGATTCAAACTGCTCTTCAAGTTACATGTAAAACTGATAGGAGAGAATAATAAATGTGACTATTAACCTGCTATCCTCATATCAATAAACTGCATCACAAGCATCTTTGCTTCCCAAGTGTCTCCACTGAAGCTCATGCACTTCTTGCAATCTGAAGGATGAACAAAAGAACATTTAAGATATTGATGCTCACAGTTAACTTTATGTGCTCGCTTATTCTTCACCCAGAGGAACTGCCTGGGCTCAAGAAATAAAATTTGGGATCACATCTCTCTCTCTCTCAAAAAAAAAAAATAACCTATCACTTTTTAATTTAAAAAAAATCATTTGTTTTAATACAATATAAACCTTTGGATGAATACTTGTATTAAGAGGGAATTACTTGTAACAGAGCACAAGCAATTTAAAAAAAAAAAAAAAACCAATGCTATAATAAAAAACTTGATATTCTGAGGCTAGGGAGATAGTTTAGTTGATAATGTGCTTGTCTGGCAAGTATAAGGACCTAAGATCCATCCCCAGTCCAAAGTGGTCCACATTTGTAAGCCCAGTACTGGGGAGGTGGGGAAAGGTGGAACCCAGGGCTCACCAGCCAGCCTATCTTGCTAGGTGAATTCCAAACCAGGGAGAGACTGTCTCACAAACTAAGATGGATACTGCCTAAGGAAGGACACCCAAAGCATGTCTCCACATGCATGCATGCACAAGCATGCCTGCACATCTACACAATATGAGCAACATCAAATCAAACCAAAATATAAAGCACTGGATGTAAAGCTGAGGCACTGCAGTCCAGGCTGCCATACCTTCTGGCTTCAGACAGTTCCTGCAGAGTGTCTATGGAGAGTCATCGGCTCAACTTCATATTCTCAGATAACCTCATAAAAAGCCCTCTTTTCAGCTGCTATGTTCTGTGCTAAAACTAATTTCTTAACTAGGAATCCAACACCAAGAAAGAAAAAAATCTAAAGCCTTCATAGAGGCTAGTGTGGAGTGGAGAAAAGAACTCTGTTGGGCTTTGAATTCATATTGATCCCAATCTAATCTAAAACAATGCAAGGAAGATCAAACTACTTAACCTGAATATATGAATTAATCATCTGAGATGGTATGGCTCTACGCATAAGAGGCCAACAACAACAAAAAAATACGACTATACACCTTGGTGTGGTGTTGCAGGCCAGCCATCCCAGGAGTCAGGAAGCTGAGGCAAGAGGGTGACTAAATACTAATAGTCAATCTGGGCTACAACACAAAACATCGTCTTAAAAGAAAATAACTATCATACCCACAGATGGACACTGTATATTTGCTATTTAAGACCATAACAGCAACAACACTGTCTGTATTGCTGCCAAGACAGTTCCAAGACTTTTGCAAAAAGTACTAAAGAATCACACCCCAACTTTCAAAGTGTGCCTTGTTCCTGGACTGCTTCTTACAAATATTTAAAGGGATTTCACTCCCTCCTCCCTGACCCCTTGCCACCTCACTGCATCCCTGAAGCAGAACTTCAGGACACCCTGTGCCCTTTAAGATATGAATCATTACAAGCAAGTAGGCCCACTCGGTTCCTCTAAAGACACAAAAGGTGCAGAAAATAGCTTCTGCAACTGAAGCAGAAGCCACGTCAGCAAGCAGATGAATGTGGGTGGCCAGATAAGAGTCTACTGCAGCAAACAGTGAATTATTAAGCAAATGCTGGGCTTATTTTCTGTTTTAAACTTGATTCTTCTTGCCTCAAATCAACCATGGCTAACACTTCAAATGCCACCTGTCCACACCCCACTCTTCTCTAAATGGGAAATTTCATCAAAGACAATGAACACGACCGCTAACCATCAGAAGAAGGGTGGTAATGTCAAAACAGCAACACCTACAAACAAGCAAACAACAACCACAACCACAAACCCCAAAACAAAAAAGACACCATACTCTGTATGATGGTTATATGTATCTATAGTTCAGCACCTCAATGATCATCTCTTTAAAAAATGAAGTTAATTCGAAAGAAGCACTGTCACAGAGTCTCAGAAACAAAACTTATTCTCTCTCATATGTGGAATCTATCCAAATATATATATGTAAACACACACGCATGTGGGTACAGTATCACATGAAAAGAGAAGAAGAAAGGCCGAATAGAAGGGGGTAAGGAAAGTATTGAATTCAGATGATGAACACAAGTTATGAAAGAGGATATAAAACTAATTGTTTTTCTAGTTCTAACTCTGTCGTGGATTTTGGGTGGGGGTTGGGTGGTGGATAAGGGCATAAAATATATCCGATACTGCAAGTGTAGAATTTAATGTGACATTCCCCCAAATGCCTATTCTAACTGCATAAAGTGTCATTGAGTTGTATAGACTTTGGGTCTGGTTAATTGTGTTGTGTGATGTTTTTTACTTACTTGCAATTTCTACTAACGAATTTTATTTATTTATTTTGTCGGAGCTGAGGACCGAACTGAAATTTATTTTTTAAAGGAAGAGGAAAAGAAAGTCCCTTGGTACCAGGAGCTTAAGCTAAAGTAAAAAACATGGCACTCTCAGAAAAAAAAGGAGGACAAATGCACTCAAAGCAAAACTCATCCAAGACATACATGGGCCAAGATTTCATAGATACAGCTATGCTTAGGCAACAACTTTTTGCAGTTTTCACTGACTACCTGTGCCTGGCCACCTAATAGTCACTACACTAAGAGGTAAGAAAGGGATAGGAAACTCAGTTCTTAGTAGATTAGGATAAATTCCCACTCACTCTTGCTGCCAGCCACCTCCAGAGACCAAGCAGATCCTGTGAACATCTGACAAGCTGTGACTGGGGAAATGCTCTCAGTTCTGGCTGGGCAGTGGCTCCTGGAAGTGGGACATCCTCCTCTCATACCACGTTCTTATCTCTGAAGTTTCAGAGAACAGATCCTTTTTCACCCAGCTGGAGGATTTCACACCGAGGAGAGGGAAATGGGTTCAACTGATTTACAGCTCTGTGATTTAACCTGACTTATTCCACGTTTGGTTTTCTCTGGAACATCAACAAACCTCTGCGATACTGTCACTGTCATGCTTGTCTTTGACCTTGCAGCACCTTCCCAGGCACGTGATTTTTAAAGCAAAGAGTCAAATGATATTAACAAGAATGGTACAGAATTAATTGCAGTGATTTTGACCAGACAGGCAATCAGTTATAGCTCTGCAAACTAGGCAATTATTTTCACTGTTAACATAAGGACAGGGTGAAACTCTCTTGGAAAATTAATTTCCCCAAACTGCTGTTTTACATGTTTACATTTCACCAAAACCAACAGTTTATGGGGTATATTATATTGTTAAGCATTATAGAGGAAGGGGGAAGATTGTGGTTTTAAAAAACTTGTAGGTTATTAGATTAATATGAAATTACTAGATGAAAAATAATATTTAATAAATACTGAGTTTGTCAGAAAGAGTGCTAATAAATCTTATTAATCTCTGGGTCAGAGAAGCCTAGTCAAATACCCAGGCTTGTGACATCATGGATCTTGAAGGAGAACCTTCAACCACCACTTTACTTAACCTTTAACTACATTCTAAATATTTGTTGTTATACCCACAGATAAGCGTGGTCCTCATCCCTGGCCAAGGAAACTTTTGTCTGAAATAGATGGAGACCATTACAGAAAACCACAGCCAAACAAAATGCAAAGTTGTGGAGCCCAATCCCAATAGATACATCTAGAAAACAACTCCCACATCTAAGGCTCAGAGAACATCATGGAAGAAGGGCGGAAAGACTGTAAGAGCCAGAGGATCAGGGAATGTGCTGGGAGATTGTGTCTTCTAGTAATGCCAGAAACTTCACCCATAAAGTCTCACCAACATGACTGCTTACACATGACCTGAACAAGAACAAAAGGCATGCCAGAGCAGATGGAGAAAAGCCCATGAGGTCTGACCCTTACATAGGAACTTCAAGCAACTAAAGAATTGGTTATCCAATATCAAATGGTCACCTCTGAAAACATGCATATGAGTAACATTATACAGACTGAGCAGGTTATATTTAGGAATATGTATGTTTATACATATACATTTATACATGTAAGAAAAATTAAATGAGGAAGGAGGCCATGAATTTGAAAGAGCAAGGAGTGGTAATTGTGAGGGTTTGGAGGGAGGAAAGGGAAGGGGTAAATGGTGTGATTATACTATAATCTCAAAAATAAAAGAATGAAGAGAAAAATCTCAGGCTCATTTAAACTGGGTTCCTTAGTAAGAGGTGAGTACAGTTTCATACAGGTTGATTGCTCTGTCACACACGGGTTGTTTCTTCCTTCTTTTTTTTTTTTTAATTACCCACATGTATTTTTCAATCATTTATCTCTTACAAGTAATAAAAACTTAGAAAGCCCAAGTATCACCATTTCCATTTGAGTGGTTTCTTGGCCTTTATAGCCTTAGAGAGAAAACAATCCTGGGTATCAGATATTTACTAGTAGATTCTTATACATTGAATTTCACTAAAATAGCAAGAGAAATAGTTCACTCCTAAGAGAGGGAGAAGATAGAGAAATGAGTATTTGAAAAATATCCATGGTTTGTAGGATTGTTTCTTCCCCGATCTCTACTTGTCCCAAGTTATTCTAAAAAAAAAATTTAATGTGACTTCAGTGAATTTTGTGAGAGGTCAGTATTTCACTGCCAAACCTCTCAGGTATATAACAGGCTAAAAATATGTGCTAAGTCATACTTTTAGGGGAAGACTAGGAAAAACCTGTTAACCTGTAGATAAGAGCTCTCTGAAATAAAATCAGTCATAATTTACATAAATCCTATGCCAATGAGACAAAGAGAACATGATTGGGACAGGACCCCTGTGTCTCTCAGTGACAGGGACGGTTTGAGCACAGCAGGTGTAACAGAAGGATCGCTGCTCCTTCTACGCCACAGAGTGGATCCATACTTGAGTTGGGCACAGTAGAAGATTTGGAAGTGTGGAGAAAGATGAGAGAAGGGCACTAAGCGATGCTCAAGATACACTCCACCCATTTCACAAGCATTTCTTAGACACCTCTGTATCCTCATCAATAAAAGGAAAAGGCTCTCATGGCTCGTTGTTCGACTTTGGAGTGTCAGGAGTGCTAGCTTCAGTGTCAAGTGGCTGTAAGTTGTTTGTTCTGGAAATGCATGCATGCACGCACATACACACATACATGCCTACACACACACACACACACACACACATACACAAACACACAAGCACACACATACATATGCACATAAACGTAAGTATACACACTACACACACATGAACTCATACACCACACACACATACCACACACACACACACACACACACACACACCACATACATGCACACATAAACACATGAACACACCACACATACATGTATCACAAATACACACCATACACACATGTACCATACACACACACACACACACACACACCCATAAACTCATGCATATATTCAAACACACACATCAGGACACAAACTCACTTACCACCCACATACACACACAAACGCAAACAAGCATAGATGCACACAAAGTTGAATAGCATACCCTAGAAGAGGGACTCTTCCAGAGTCACCTCAAAAGGAGGCTCGAGAAGTGAACCCCAAGTACATATTCTGCCATTTTGTATAGGGTCCTGGTTCTAGAAAAGATTCTGTTCATGCATATGGAAGTGTTACATTTTATACACACACACACACACACACAATTATTATTTAGCAATCAAACAAACTTAGGGGTTGGCAATGCCATTCAGTGGTAGAATGCCTGCCCAGAATGTGCAGGAGCCTAGCTTTAATCCAATACAGGAAGGAGGGAGGGAGAGAGGAAAGGAGGGAAGGAGGGAGGGAGGGAAGGAAGTTAGTGGATTGATTGGAAGTAATTCATGAGCTATTACTATTATGGAGTACAGAAAAGCTACACATGAAAGTACTGCGGATTACAAGTTGTTGTTGTTTTGTTGTTTTTTTTTTTTTCTTTTTAGGCAAAAACATGTGCATTATTATTGCCATTTATGACTCCTTCCCTAATGTTTCCAATGATCTTCTGACATTTTCAGGTATTTATTGTTTTGCCTAGTATATGCGACTAGGCTGATGTGCCTTTAAACATGAGTGCCAGTCTACAGGTGGTACCTGGGTATCTGTTTGACACTGCTGGATCCCACAGTGCCCCCAGGCATCAGCCCGCAAGCTGCTGTGCTCTTCTGATATTGGCAACACCAACTCTGCCACATGAGTCCATCAGCTCACACAATGTCTGCCAAGCTCAGAGTTACAACTAAGGTCCGAAAACATAGATGACGTCAAGGAAGTCAGATGGCAAGACTATTTGTGCTAGGAGCAAATAATCATGAACTCCTTGTTACCACTTGGTTTTTATGCTTATCCTAAAGTGTATATGATGTGAATTTCCAAATCATTACATTCATCGCCAAACTAGGAGGCAAAAAAGAGAAGCAGAAGTCCTTTGAGAGTCCAGGCACAGTGTGGCTTCTTGGACTAGGCTAGTTCTTCAAACCCTAGTCAAATCTTCTCTTCTTTGTACCTATCCTAACTCTTTACTATTGGAACATTCATAACTTGGACATAAACCAAATGGACACAAACACGAATTCTAGAGAGTAAATGACCTTCACCTTCAAAGGAGAAAGACATCGATAATCCATAACTTCAATTCTAAATCTGATATGGAAGATGGAGGGGGCAAAGAAAAGAAAATCAATCACCTTTAAATTACTTTCCAGTTTTATTAAAAAATATTAGACAAAAGTTTAATCTCCCCTAAAGGAGTAAATGTTAGCAAAGTCAGATGTCAGCTTAATCAATTCCTACAAATAGTGTATTATTTAGTATCCAATGCAGAAGCAAGGATTGAATTGTTAGCCAGTTTTCTGCATGCTCTATTTTCTGTCAAGTTGCCCCTGTAGTTTTTCTCCCCAGCCCCACCTCTCTGCTTTCCTTCCTTCTTTTTCTTATCTCTCCATTACACGTTTTTTTTTTTTCCACTTTGGAACTGGTTCTCCTTAAGTTCTTGCATTTACCTCACTCGGCAGACCTGGTGGGCCTTCGTCTTGTGGTTCCTTCTCCCCCCCCCCCCCCCGGGCTCCTGTTCCTCTGATAATACAATAATAATAATAATAATAATAATAATAATAATAATAATAATAAACACTTTCAAAGTAAACATTTTAATTCAGGAGGTCCCTTTCATGCAGCCCCCAGAGGTGAGGCCCATGGTTTGTTACACTCAACTTGGCCAAGGAGGCCATGACTATGAGATAACCCTATTTCTGGGGGATCTCGGGGTTCTCTGCTGAATGGTACAGGTTAGAGTATCTTGGCAAAATGGCAGTGCTGTGCAGATGGTATGTGGCTTAATTAAATGCCATGTTATCTGAGGATGGTTGAACAGGCCTCTAATCCAAGTGCTCAAGAGGCTGAGATAGCAGGATTGGGAGTTGGAAGGCTGGCCCAAGCTCTTGTCTCAAATACAAACAATTACTCTCTCTCATTTTGTAGTAATTCTCTAATCTATTTTTCTCTCTCTCCCTCCATCCCTCCATCCTTCCATCCCTTCCTTTCACCCTAGCAATTCTCTCTAGCCTATCCCTTAGTGTTATTGTGGTAGGTAAGCAACTACTTCATTCCAAGTCATCATAACATTAACTGTTGAACTAAATATTTGGAGGAGTAGGGATAAAATGAAAAGAGGTTTATTTGATGGCTATAGATCAGTGAGAACTATGATTTAACAAAGCCATAACTTCAGTGCATTGTTTTCTCAAATGTATCTGGGGTTTGCTATTTGGTTGTGATGTAGTGTGTATGTGTATGAGTGAATGTGTGTGTGTGTGTGTGTGTGTGTGTGTGTGTGTGTGTGTGTGTGTGTGTGAGAGAGAGAGAGAGAGAGAGAGAGAGAGAGAGAGAGAGAACGAGAACTGATTTTTAATGACACCAAATATGAATCAAGAATGACACACAGGTGTCCAATCTCTCCTGCCTCCAAAGTTGACTGTGCAGTGTGGGGAGAGAGTATATAAACAATGAAAGCAGGGGAGGCTTAAGGCAGATTTAGGGAAACACAGAGATAGGGAATGCCACATGTAAAAATTACTGTGGTAGGCACACAAGGAAGGCTTGGACATGGCAGGTGAACACATCATACTGCATCAGACAAGAACAAGGGATGCTGGATACCCAGCTCAAGAGCTTCTGGAGGCACTTCCCTGACTCTACCTCCTACAAGCAAGCTGAGATAGCAAACTCTTGCATTACTACATCTGGCTTTGAAGTGGGTTCTGGACTCAGGTCATCAGGCTTACATAGCAAGTGCTTTTTAGCAATGAGCCATCTCCCAGTACCACATTCAGCTTTTCCATGAGGGTTCTGGGGACTGAGCTCAGGTCATCAATCACTTTACTGATGGAGCAGTCTCTGAAGGTTCCAGAAAATTCTCTTATACAGCCATTTTCAGGGTTTTGTTGTTTTGTTTTGTATTTTGTTTGTTTTTGGTTTTGCTTCAGAATATATGCCACTTTCATCTATGTTTATTGAAAACCTGTTTATGTATGTTTATGTATCTGTTAATGTATTCAAAGGTTTACCATTTGTATTTCAATATAAGTCTCTAGATGATGAACCCAAAGCCACTATCTATATCAGATTTTGGACATTAAAATTATATATATTATATATATTCATTTATTTAAATTATATACATTCATATATTCATTTCTTTAAAGCTGAGGCAATTTCCTTTATATTTTAAATGTAAAAACTGAGCTATCCTGATTTCAGAAATGTTAGTGGGTTTTAAAAACACAAGCCATTGCTTATCATCTGGAATACAGATTCTTTGCTTTATTAAATTTACTCTGTACTGTATGTTCAACCACTTATGAAGCACACTGAAAGTCACAAAGTCATTTGTGGAACTGGGGAGATGGCTCAGTGGGTAAGAATGCTGGCTCTGTAAACATGAAGATGGGAGTTTGACAACCACATCAAAAGCCAGGCATGGCTGCAGATGCCTCTAACTACAGCACTGGGAGGCAGAGAAGGGCAGATCCAGAGAACTTTCTGGCCAGCTAGCCAAGCCTAAATGTCATGACTCTAGTTCAGTGAGAGATCCTGTCTAAAGAAATTAAGGCAGAGGGTAACTAGGAAGATACTGAATGTCCTGCTGTGGCCTCTGTAGGGCACACTCATACACATGCAATATACACACAGACACACTGCCATTTGAATGTACCTCAGGGTGTACTACAGTGTTAAGCATAGCAGGAAGTCAGTGCATATGACTTTCACATGAGAGAGGGGATAAAAAAATAAATAAGTAAATAAATGTGAAAGGATACAGAACTAAGGCATGGGTGTGAATTCACTAACGAGTAAGTGTCCAAGACTTGGCGAAAACTCTTTATTGTTTGGTACCCAGAAGGGAACCTTCTAGACCCTGAGATATGAGCATGGAAGAGCAAGAATTTGCTCATGGATATTTATCCACTGAGCTGTTTCACTACCCCAAGGATTTTATTTTTACTTCAACCTAGACAATGTATTCTCCAGAATATTTGGTGGTTCTCTTTGAGTTGGTAGAAAGCTAACATACAAATGTGTGTCCTCTCTGAAGGAAGTAGATAATATTTTCTAGGCATACTTTTAATCACTAACATCATTCCCACCATGAAATACTTGTTTTTTATTGTTTCATCCACATATAAAAAAGAATGCACGTGTATACACACACACACACACACACACACACACACACACACACACACACACCTCAATATTGGGGATTATTACAAGAAACATCCTAAGTACAGAGTTAGGAACTTAAATCTATTTGTACCTTATAATCATGGACAGCACAACTATAAAAACTAATTAGTTCCAGGTCTATAGAAAATAATGGAAACTCTGCAAGAAGTTTTCCCTTTCTGAATCCTTAACTACAGAATATTGATTCTAGAAGGGTTTGCAATTACAACAGAAAAGGTACATGTAAACAGTACAACTCAATAGAATCATGTTTTATTTTTCCTTCTCTAAGAAACTGCATATGAATAACATGAAATAATATGGTCAAATTATATTATCTCTGAGACATGGTCAAGTTTCCAACTACTGTCAAGTCTCAGCAGGAGGCATTGAAAACGTATCTGACATATTCTTGGACACAGACAACTTACAAGCTGGCAGATCCCACACCCCAACCGTCTGCAGTTTGCTATAAGGTTTGGATGAAGATTTCATTGAGCACACACAGGGTTAAAAAAAATCAGATTTAGAAGCATGTACTTTAAGCAGATTTAAATCCATTTGATCAAGTCTCGAATCTGCCTAATCCATTAACATGCAAGCACTAATGATCCTAAGTGCTATTAAATTTTAAACAATGAGAAGTCTGAAAACAAAGTGTCATTTTGATTAATCAGTTGCCTGGGATTTAAGGCAATCTTGCCTCTCAAGTAAATGTAAACACTACAGGGTATGCGCTTTGAATTCCCACTCGGGGGTTTTAGTCAGCATTAGTGGTCAATCCCCAACATGGGCTAACTGCTGCAATGTTTGTGTTTTTTACACCTACACAAGTCAGTTATCCACCCTGAGAAGATCATAACAACATAGTAGACTACATTTGTTTCAGCTAGGAAAGCAGCTAGCCGATGTGTACAGGCCCCCAAAGGCATCAATTCACATGGTCTCGGTGGCCCCATGTTTTCTGATATTTGCAATCTCTCTTTTATTCTTTCTCATTTACCACTGAGGGGAAAAGAAGTTGCTAGAGACAATCTTCATAAAAATCCTTTGGGGCTGGTATAGGGCTTGTCTAACAGGAATACAGCCTTGGGTTTGATGCTCTGGGCTGTAAAAAAAAAATTCAATAACTATAACCAACTTCATTGACATATTTTTTTACAGGGTTTCTCTGTATAGCTCTGGCTGTCCTGGAACTTGCTCTGTAGACTGGGCTGACCTCAAACTCACAAGAGATCTGCCTGCCTCTACCTCTTGAGTGCTGGGATTAAAGACATGTGCCACCACTGCCCTGCTTTAACATACTTTTTTCTAAGGGAACAAAAGTAAATAAAAAATAAAGGCAGAGAGGTGGGTATGGTGGCTCATGCCTAAAAATCTTAGTACTTTGTAGGCTCAGAAAGAAAGAATGTCAGGAGTTTCAGGCAAGCCTGGGCTACACTGTGATTTCTGTGCTAATCTGGGTTATGGAACAAAATCTTGCTTTAAGAAAACAAAGTAAGACAAGACTAAACCCCATAAATAACAAAAAGCATACAAACAGAACAGAAAATCACAGAATTAAGAACTGTATTGTCAAATTCCTGGGCATCTTGCTGTGCTTTCGCTGAGAGACTTAGACAAAGAACCTAGACTAATTTTATTGCAGCATCTGCTCCTTGATTTTCAATAAGGATATAAATTGTTTGAACAAACAGATTATAATATTTCTCTTAATGCTGAGAAATACAATATGAAAAAGAATATCAGAAAAGCCTTCTTTATTCCAAGTTTATGACAGTCTCAACATCTTTTTAATGTAAAAACACACAAAGAAATTGAGGCCCCAAAGAGCAAGCAGTGGCCAGCCCAATTTCTAGAAGACTACATGACTAGGAGCCTTCCAGGCTTCTACTTCCCAGAGCAGGACTACTTCTATGGAAGTTCTTGTCTCCTCTCAGATGGACCAACTTTGAGCAAAGCCCTTATCTCTTCGAGCTGGAGTCTCTTAGCTTGTAAGACAATAAAGTTTGTGACCTCACTTTCACACTACATTTGTAGCTATGTTGGCAAGTCGAAATTGGTAAGATAGCCTGTTAATTTAAGTGGAAAAAGAAATCAAATCATCTTAAATGCCGAGTAAAGACTGTTCTTGCTATTGGCCCTAACAAACATGGTAGTTTTTGCTGCCAATGGGGAAATACATAGAAGAAACTCAAAGGACTAATTCCTAACTAATAATTCTTGCTTTGTTGAGGGCACCAATAACGGTCTGTAAACACAACAGCCAGTCACAAAGCTTTTATGCAATAGGATAATGTGATTATTTTATAGCCAATTAAGGCTATAAACCAGTGGTTCTCAACCTTACTTATACATACAGTGCCTCATGCTGTGAGGCCCTCCAAGCATAGATTTAGTTTTGTTGCTACTGTAATTTTGCTGTTATGAATCATAATGTAAATATCTGATATGCAGGATGTCCCATATGTGATCCTTTTGAAAGGATGTCCCACCCCACCCCCCACCACCATAGGGGTCATGACCCACAGGTTGAGAACCACTGCTATAAACCTAAATGCATCCATTAGCAAATTTATTTTCATGACATAGTTGTGTAGTTAGCATCAAACCCAGTATATATTTTTGGTTGGTGTTTTTAAGGAATTAATGAAGGAAACTTGGTTCCAATAAGTGGTGGTACCAGCTGAATTAAAGTATAATTTAATTCTAAATTACTTCATAACCCCTACATATACCAAAGAAAATAGTAACTCATCAAAGGCAAAGAATTTGAAATATTTCCTTCAAGAATGCTGTCATTATGATTCTAAATTAGTAAATATACAACACCCAACCAACACCCAAACTATAAACAAAGGTGCTTCATGAACCACAGTTCCCTGTTCGTCTACATATCTGCCTGGTATGCACCTATGTCTGGAAAGTCCTCTGTTTAGCCAAAAATGTGGTAACACTACACCACAGGAAGAATATTTGAAATCTTTCTGAAGTGGGCTCTTAGGAGCAGCAGCTATCAAATGTGAAGGGAGATTTTTATCCTAAGAAGACACAGGAAATTCTCTCCCATTTGGATCTGTGGGTGAGATGAGGAAGTCACGAATCTCTCTGTCACTGCATCTGATGGCACATCTGCTAGCCAAGAAGACAAGAGAAGAACCCTCCAAAAAGGAAGTAGACAGCAAGGGCCTTTGCCCTTGGCTAGGCAAGATCAGCAACTCTTTACTGATTTGGGCCATTTGAGTCAGGAGCTCCATGCTGGATATCAAAGGTACCAAACAAATACTCTGCCTAGAATGCCTTGCATAGGTAGAAGGGTGCTTCCCTCTTCCCAGATGTCCTAGATAGCCACAAAGAAGGTTCAAGGAGCAAGTCACAGTCTTTCTTCTTGGATGTAATTGTCTGTATAATTCATTTCTCAAATGCAAACAACTCTGCAGAAATACCAATACAGCTAGGTCTTAATCCTCACACACGATTCCTCAACTGTGAGATCTTGGTTAAATGAATGACACCCCCCCCCCCCCATCCCATGCCCCCAACCCCCCACCCCCGCCCAGCACATTTCCTCATCTTAAAATAGTTCTGATGCAGGGATGGGGATTTTGCTCAGTGGTAGAGTGCTCGCCTAGCAAGCGCAAGGCCCAGGGTTCAATCCTCAGCTCCAAAAAATAATAATAATAATAATAATTCTGATGCTGGAAGGCTGTTCTGAGTATTAAATGAGATAACACATGTAAGCCATTCAGGACAGCACCTATCACTCATGAGATATCATAAATTATTACCATTCTTTTTGTTACACTGGCAAGCTAAGTTTCCAGAATTAATAACCATAAAGCAGGTACTAAACTTAAGCTATCTGAGCCTAAAAATAGCATGTACCTTCATAGTTGAAATGGATTGGCATGCATACAATCCCATGTGAATGTGTTTATATAAAGTATACAGTTTTTGTCTGATATAGATATAACTTCAGTTATTAAATATTTAGAATATACATATTTAGTATACTTCATAAAGTTAATTAATGCACTATAGAGGTCATACGAATTTCTAATGGGGGATTTTTTTTTTAATGACAGGAATAAACTCATTTCTCAACTTGTTGGCATACTGAGTTTAGCTCCGAAGTACAGCATTGTCTACTGTGCCAACTGAGATCTTCCTAAAGGTCAAAGGGAAATAGGGACCATCTCAACCTTGGGGAAAGCCGCTCTTCTGCATAGTACAAAAACACCAAGAGCAAGCAGAACACCCACCGTTAGACACCCTCTTGCCTTGGGACAACTGCAAGCCATACACTATTCCAACCCCACCAAAGAAAAACTCAGCGCTGGCCAGCAGCAAGCAGCTTCAAAATTCCACACACTAAAGACCTGTGAAGAGTACCTCCCACCATGCCAACTATTACAGAGTTGTTCAGCTAACATCCATCAAACTGTGATTAAAGTTCAAGGTAGAAGAGGATCAAACTGGTGCCATCAGAAAAGCAGGATCCAGCCGGTGAGCAACAACAGTCCCTTTGAAGGATCGAAAAGAATGCTACCTCCATGGTTACTACAGACACCCAGCATCATGGGTTACCTGGAGTTCCACCTTCCACCTTATTCATGAAGGCCCCACATATACAAATCCCAGATGTTTTTTAAATACAGGTCAAATTGCTGAGGCAGTATTTCTGCCCAAGAATTTCTCCAGATATTAGATTAAGCAGCAAATATTTTCCCTTAGTTCAGACTTGCTGTCTGGGTTGCAGCCCATCCGGGTGGCACCCCAGAAATACTGAAGATGTCTGCATTTGACTGGTGTGAAAAACCTGTCTTAATTGCTCACACACATGCAAAAAAAAAAAAAATCTGTAGAATTCAACCCAGGAAGAGAATTGCCATGCTCGGCTGCTGAAGTGTGTCTCTATTACTGTAATTTTTGGATACTTATCAACATTCAATTAACATCTGTGATAGGATATTAGTCATTATTAACACTTATTAAGCACCTCTGCCTCTGCTCTGAGAAGTGCAGAATTCAAGTTTAATAGGGTGGAACTCTAATAGTATCTTCACTATTTTCATATATGCCCAGTATGTTCAGAAAATAAAGGAGGGCTTCACCATAATAAGTAAATCTACTTGTAAAATATTTTTTACAAATACAATTTCTAAAAGATTTTATTTCTACTTTATTAATACCTCTTGGGTGAGAAAGAGTTTAATCTGTAGAGGGATTCAAATTTAAAGTCAAGAGATGAAATTTTAGACATACTTCTTTTAATATCACGATGGATGGGAAACAGAATTTAAAAAAAAAAAAAAAGAGGACTGGGAAATTTAGGAAGAGAAATCTCCCTGAATGCATGGGAAGTATTCATGATGTCTATGGAAATAATGCAAAGGAGTCCTTTGGTTTTCTAAAACTAGAAATGTCCTTCACTAGGGCTGAGCTGTTGTCCCCTCTGGCTATGAATGTCACAGAGTGACCCACACAGCACCTATGCTTGCTCCTCCAGGCTGTTCTGATGCTGGTTCATATCACAGAGGAGGGGACCCTCCCTGGGTCTCACCATGTATGTTGCCAAGTAGGGAAGATTAAAACATCTGGCAGCAAGGGAGCCCACAAAGACATATTGTAGTAAGAGGTACAGTGGTGGTGTGAAAAAGAACACCAATTAAGCAAGTCAGAGCAGATGTCAGGATGCTTTATCTCTGGTAGTTCTCACTAGAGAAGGTTAGACAAAACCAGGGGCCATACAGAGAGCGGAGCAGGGACAGGGCTCTAAGCCCATTCTCATTCACTCTAAGGCCCCCGGTGTTTCTGGGGACCGCTGACACCTCTGTGAGCACACTGATTCTGTTCTGCAAGTTGTGCATCCTTAAGTAAGTCACTGATCGAAGTACAGTCATCCCTGCCCTGTTAACCTTGGTTACTGTAAAATTAAATGAATCTCTATGCCACATAAAGATGGCTCCATCCATCTACCATGGTGGCCACATCAATTCACCTTGCCTTATCAACATCAGCGGAGTTCTGTCTGCAGAAGGATTATGTCATAATGTTCATTAAACAAAGTCACCTGACAGTGCACCTCTCCGTTACATGCTCCACTGAGAAGCGATACATGAGTGGCTATGAAAGTGACATTAAGATGACACTCACTACATCACTGTAAGCCCTGAATGATGACTTCATACACTCATACACTCCTTAGGAACAAGTTTAGAGAGGGCTCATTACTGACCTTTGTGCCTTGACTACATTCTTCATTAGGGTCATGAAGTTTCACGGCTCTGAGGACTTGTCTGGCCTATTCCTACGTATCATTCTGAGTGTGTTCTCTGTCCCAGAAGCTTCCCCCAGCCCTCTCCTGTGATTCTATACAGGACAGACATTTCATAGTGGTACATAGTACCATGACACACTTAGCACACACTGCAGAATGTCAGAGTGTAGCCTTGGAAGCAGGGGTTCTATCTGTATTTGTTAATGTGCTGCTAGTTGTTATAGCCAAAGGGTGGAAATGCATAATTGCCTCTTCATAACAGCAGCTTTAAAAGCGTATCCTGATAGATGGGTGGCTCTATCCTGGGGGTAATGTGGAGACCAAGTATCCTTCAAACTTAGGGTCTTACATTCTACAATGAAATTCCAACCACCATCAAAAGTTCATTCCAGGCAAAACTGAGAAACAGGGACACGCGTTCAGGGAGAGTGTTCCCAGTCAGGCAGGGAAGCGTATCATACAACTTCTACCCGCATTCCAGGGATAAGCACTCCAGCCACATGGTTCTTCCAACAGTAGGTGAGCCCAGGAGCTGCTGCAGTCTGTGAGCCCTAGCAGATACAACATGGGTTTGGCAACTCACCAGCCAGCCCTCTGCCACGCACTAAAGGTCAAAAGATGCTCTTTGGCATGTAAGTGCATGGGCTTGTCTTAGCTGTGAGCACAAAGCAATACTAGGAAAAAGAGAACTACCTTGCGCAGAGAATATTCCCAGCTCTAATTCTCTTAATTTCACAGAACATCGCTTGCCTCCTCTGTCTTAATACACTCAAGCTTAGTTTTAAGGATGAAAAATGACATGGCAAAAAAAATAAATAAATACGAAAAGCATTATAAACAAAGTTTAAAGCTTCCAAAACAGAATCATCCCCTAATAAGGGAATGGCCCAGAGAGGGAACAGTCATGACAGTACACACTTACTGGCCATGCTTAAAGAAAAGGTAGAGAGCAGGATGGAGTCCACTTATTGTGAAATGTATGTCTTTTAATATAAAGAGGTTGAGTCCCGCCATGTGTCTACAGCAGAGTTCAATGCTGCAATAATCTAAAACTTTGATTCTGATATTTCAATATCCATGTGATTTTAAAATCAACTGAGCTAAAAGACTGATCAAGTGTGTGGATGAAAATGACATCTAAAACATTTGACATAAAATCACTTACAAAGAACGAGGGTGACTATGCAGTCTTCTAAGGGCATCACAGAAAATATGCATATGGAAAATTCTGTGGTTTAGGAAAAAAATGCCGCCATTTGACAAGGTCAAGATCACCGTGCATTAAGTTTTTAATGAAAGAAATCTATCAAGTGTAAGTTTTGGGTCCAGTAAGAAACTGGGTGAATTGCCAGCACATCACCATTACCTGAACTTCTAAGTGAAAAAAATCCTGTCATTCACGTTCCAGAGGATCCCTTTCCTTGGGTGGGATTTGCTTTACCACACCAGCTCTCAAAATAGGTTCATTTCTGCTATTTTTTTTTCCGACTATATTTTAAAGAGAGGTTTTGCAGAGGCTGGCGAAATAATTACAGTTGCAAAGGCAAGGCATATAATTAGTTGAAGAAGAGGGATGGGGGGAAAGACTTCTCCTACACTATGTGGGCACAAAGAGTTAGGCTTAAACTGTGAAACAATTGCTGTTTGTATCTTTTACAGTTACAACCAAGGACTTGGAGGAAAATATCCCACAACTATGTATAGACACATACACACATACACACACACACACACAAACCCTCAGGACACAGAGAGAAGACATCCTCTCTGGGCTCAAGGGAAGACAGGTACTTTGACTGAAAATAAGTTCAGTAGTTACCCCGACCCCACAGTTGTGCAGCTCAATCAGAACAGAACAAATGGAAAGGCCAGATGCTTTTTGTCCAGCATTAAAGGGCCAGGATACCCTTCCCAAGTCGTCTAGAGGGCCTCCTTTTCTTACGCCTTCTTAGGTATCTTGCTTATGGGAATGCTTCTCTTGATTCCTGAAGAACAGGAGGAACCCAAATTGTCTCCTTTTCATACAAACTCTTTGAACTCACAAAGGTTTCAACTTCATCTCTGGAGGATCCCTAAGGTGGGAATATCAAAAGCTCGTTCACCTGTTCCTTCAATTTCTTTTAATTATTGTACAACATTTGCAAGCCAGTTTCCAATGACACGGTGCACAGAACTTAAGCTTAGACTTTAATTGCACATGGAAGCATCACACAATTTATTTTTATCCAACATGCACACATTTTAATTGGAAGAATTTGCTCACAGCCTCAACAGCCATGCCTTCGTAGCAAAGGGCTCAAAGGATGTGTGAATAATTATAAATGAATATCACACATGGAGTGGCCTGGCCAGCTCTACAAAATTTCAGAGAGAAAAAAAATCACACAGGTGCTAAAACAGACCAATTGGCTCACAAACATAGAGCTTGCAAGGTACACAGTACAGTGAAGTTCACGCTTTCCTGGCCTAGCCTGATTCCAAGATAAATCTCAGAACATCAAGGTTCATAGCTCTTTCCTTCAGGGGCCAGGCAAGTAATGAAGAGGTCGGGAGGGGCTTGGCAAAGAAATGGGAAGAGCAGTAGCCAAGAGTCAAATGGAGAATGTATGTCTGACGTCAATGTGAATCAGCTAAAGAAGAAACTGAACTGACCCAGTATACTGGCTTAAAGATCCTGACTCACTTCTGCCTGGGATGACTAGGAGATGTATATTTCTCTCTAGTGACCTTTGTTTAAGGTACCAAGCAAAAGATAAGATGAAAGCTGTTTACTGGAGGTTGGGTACTATGCCTAGTTCATCAATGAAATACAAACTCAATATTCTAGAGATTACCTTAAGGAAAGAAATCAAAACACTGCCATGTACCTGAATATATGGTGATCCCATCTTCATGTGGAGAAACTCTCATACATAAGTCCAGATACTTTGAACAATCTTTACCAAAGATGAATCCTTCCAGTTGGCCTCCATCAGGTCCCCCTACTAACAGTATTGCCCTTATCCAAAAATAAATAAAACAAAACTATAACACACAAAATCCTTGAACAACCTACTGGTAGAATGCTAGACAGTGAGGTTATCTGCTTTTTAAGATGAACTGAATGCCAAGTGGACACCAGATGAGATGAAATGGACCATAAGTAAAGAAGCTGCAGGTGGACTGGTAAGGTGAGCATATGCCCTTAGAGAGCCTACGGGGCCGGAAGCACAAGGTGTATCACTCTGGGCCACTTCTAGCTGGTCCCTGCACAAAGGGGACAGCCTGTGCTTCTCAACTAGAGCAAGGGAAGCAAGTAGGAAGAACATTTCCTTCTCAAGCTACTCCCTACCCCAACATTCCAGCCAACCTCTGAGAACACCGTGCTTCAGTGCCAGAGCTCTTCCACCTAATGCAGGAGTCTGTCCACAGGCCTCACTCTTCATCTCTATGGAGGAAGGGAGCTGATAGGCTATGAGGACCTGCCTTCCTTTGCTCTCTTCCAGGGCTTGCCAAGTACAGCTTAGTTCTCCAGGAAGAGGTCATCCACTGCTCTCTGGGGTGGGGCTTATTCGCAGCACACCCTCCTGGGACTGGCCTTTGTAACCAAAGCCTGATGTTATATTTGTCAAGCTTTTTATTTATGTAGTTCATTCTCCAATTCAGAAATTGTATTTAGGTATATATGGAATATTTGCTGTGCTCCAGGAATTAAGACAGTCTCTTTCAGAGATCGCTGGAGGCAAGAGCCTACAAAGATAAATAAGAGATAGCATGTGGCCTCAGAACTAATTCTCAGAGAAGAAACAGACAAACTGACCATTTTCTGAACACATAAAATGTAGCAACAGCATGCTTAACTTTCTGCATACATCATCTCATTCGTTATCAAAATAATTCTGGGGGTAAATGGTATTGACCCCAAGTTTTAGCTAAGGTTTATAGTGGTTAAATAATATTCTAAGGTCACAGGAGTTGTAAGGAGCTGGCTCTGGAGCCAGGTACATCCCACCACAAAGTCCCAGCTCTTACCTTTGACAAGAACTACAAGGATAGTTCACAGAGGGAGCACTCGTGTTTCTGGCTGCACTAATCAGGGATGGCTAAACAAGGGACCTTAAATACAGGCATTGACAGGCAGACTCAGGAAGACTCTAAAAGGCAGAGATTGAAGGAGAAAGCTACCCAAGCGGTGGAACAAGACACCAATAGCCAAGAGCTGGCAAGGGCTAGGTAGTAGGCAACTTGGCTAAGACATCAGAACCATGGGCTAGGAAGGTCAACTTTCCTTTTGTACTTCATTGAATCATATTGACCCTCAGTTTGCATGCCTTGGGTACATTCTACATTTTATTTGCATGGAGGCCTATCAGTGCTCACAAAGCAAGATGTCTTACAGGTACAGTGCCTCATAGAGCTGGACTGAAGGGGCCATATGTGTCATTCAAAGACAGTCACATGTCCAACTGTGTCTTGACATTGTCCTAAAAACGTCCTTTTACACTGAAATGACATGAATTAAGCTTACTTTTTTTTTCTATAAAGAAACACTGAATAAGAAGCACATTTCAAATCTATGGCTAGAAACCTACGCTCTAATAAGTCCAGCATTATAATTGTAGATACTCAACAATAATGCCTTGCATGTGCACATATTTTTATCATAGCCACAATGCAGTATTGAGAATTGCTGAAGGCCTGTGGGTCCAAATCAGGAGGGACACTACACAACAGCCATGATGTTCAGACACTGGAAGGCAGATGCAATTAAGAATGTAAATTCTGGGTCTAGAGGGATGGTTTGGCGGTTAAGAATATGCACCACTTTTGCAGAAGACCTGGGTTCAGTCTGAAGAACCTGTATGAGCAGCTCACAAATGCCCATAACTCCAGATTCAAGGAGATCTGATGCCTTTGACCCACATGGGCAACACACACACACACACACACACACACACACACACACACACACACACAAATTTAAAATAATAAAAATAAACATTTTTTAAGAATATAAGTGCTGACTAATTGCTCCAAGTCCATAGGGTCAAGCTAGCCTTAGGAAAACTGATCAGAGTAACTCAGGTTAACTTCATAGTGTGACTCCACTTCCATGATGTTCTTTCCACCCCATAGCTTTCCTAAAGCTGAATATCTGATGTCATCACTTCTTTTTTTTTTTTTTTTTTTTTGCTCCGAAACGACCAGTGCCTCCCCTTTCTCACAGAAGTTCCAAAACCCAGGTCTGCCATTTAGGATTCTCTAATACTCATTGTTCTACCTGCCAAGTCAACCCAGCCTTCCATCATAGTTTTCTGTCTTCTACTTGAGTGAGTCTCTGTAGCTGCCAAAAAAAATGGCTATAGCATGGTTCTCAAGCACAAACAGGCTTTTCCTTCCTTATGCCATGTGGCTCTGCTTATTTTCTTTATCATGACCACCATGATATCAAAAACAGCTCCGACATCAGAGTCAGGTTATGTGCTAGTTACTCCATGAAACCTGATGCATAGTGAGTGTTGTTTGTGTATGTTGCCTGCCTGGCAGACTGGACATAATAGACGGATGGGTAAATGGCTGGGTGTATAAATCCTTCTGCTTGGTAATAGCCACCCCATTGTCAATGTGCTGTAGCATATGATGGGTGATGTTATTCTGTATGCTGTGAATATGTGTTGCTCTGATTGATTGATGAATAAAGCCGTTTGGCCAATGGTGAGGCAGAATAAGGTTAGGTGGGACATTCTAACTAGAGGAAGGAGAAAAACAGAGCAGAGGAGACGTCATCCTGCTGTCCAGGTTGCAGCATGCAATGGCACACAGGTAAAGCCACAGAACCGTGTGGTGACATACAGATTAATAGTAAGGGGCTGAGTTAAGTTATAAGAGCTAGTTAGCAAAAATCTTGAGCCATAGGCCATGGTCATACAGTTGATAATTACAAGCCTCTGTGTGTTCATTTGGGTCTGAGCGGCTATGGGACGGTGGGACTGTGGGAGCTGGGCAGGACCAGGAAAGCTTTAGCTACAAGCATATTTTTGTTTTATCAGGAAACCTTACATTCTGTCTTCTTTCATAAATACAGGAATACAGTTTTTCCTTTCTTATTAAAAATAAAAGGCTTATGAAGGCTAAACTATATTTGTCTTTGTATACCCCTTTACACAAATCTAAAATCTCACACAATATATACTTAAAATAGTAAAAAGTAGTGTGGTGGATGTGGGGAAAGGCACATACTGATTAGCTTAATGCATACAATAGCCACAGCTGAGGCTGTACCACTGTCAAGGTTGGCTTTCCAAAACAAATTCTCATGTGTGATCTTCACCCTTTTGACAGAGATAACCAAGGCCATCACCTCTTATTCCCTCTGCAAGACTCCACTCAGGAATTATCTCTTCTTGATATCTTTTAAGAACATTCCCATTTTCATACCATACCTCAAGACCCTATGCCCTTCATCTCAACATGGAGCACACTCCCCACCATGCAACTGAAGTTTCCTTGGGCATGTCCAAGGGTGGATGAGTTACTTTTTCTGGTGTCAGCAACCTATCATCCCTAGAAAACTATCTGACAAACACCTAGCTCTTAAAGGGGGTTCTTACATTTTATTTTACAGGGACTTAGCCAACATTCTGAATTTTCTTTTATTCTACCACGTGCAATCATTGGGAGTAAACAGACATTCCTTGTCAATCTTGTATGGGAAAAGAGCTTGGCTTGGGTTCCTCAGTCAGACACACTCAGGTTGTATTCTCAGCTCTGCTGCTTACTTGGGCTATGAGCTTATATGTCTTGTTCTCTCTAAGCTGATTTCCTCATGCCCCGCCCTCCTACCCCATCCCTGCATAACAATGCCTATCCTGCAGGGTATTGTGAGGGTAAGAATTATGTCAATTAAGAACCTAATGATTTCTGGAGATTGGTTATTGCTATATAATGGCAGTAATTGTAATTATCACATTACGAGGCCAGGTAAAAGTAAATTTGGGGATGAATATTCTAATGACTACATATATAATAATTTGAATGCCTTTTAAAACCCTAGTGAAAAGTTAATTCAGTAACCTACAGACACAGTCCACATATTTGAGGCTGCAATTATTTTCTCATCCTGCCAGTTAGGAATCTGGATGCATCTGTAATGACGGCAGAAAGGAATATACAGTGGTGTGTGGACTTATAGAACAAGAGGCAACATATGACACAGAGATAGGATTACACAGCCTGCCCTGCAATGATTTCTTCCCCATGGTGTTACAGAGGACTGAAAAAAGGAAAAACAAAAGAGCAAGGAGGAAAGAGGGTGGTCTCTCCTCTTGACATTAAATATTTAAAGTAGGTCGATGAGAACACTACCTCTCAGGAATTCTTCCGCAATCCTTTCTCAGTCCTCATGCCTCCCTGTCAACATAAGTAGTATACATAACCCTCCTTCAGGAAAAGTCTAACTGACCTAGCCCCCAAAGGCTCTAGTGTCTCTCTGCCTATGAAAATAAATGTTATTATCTTTGAAGAGTAAATCAAAACATTCTCTGGAAAAACACCTGTTCTCATGAGGGGTGTGTGTGTGTGTGTGTGTGTGTGTGTGTGTGTGTGTGTGCACGCGCAGATAGAGAAGTGGAAGAAAGGATGAAGGGAGGCAGCGAGGGAGAGGAGGAGGGGGGTGGAGGGAGGGAGAGGGAGATAGCATTCCACTATGGAATGACCTCAGAAATACTGTGAGACAAATCATTAAAAATGCAACATGCAAGCCCCTCTGCTGCAAATGCACAAAGGTTAGTGAAGTCGAATGACCACTTACGACTAATATAAGAAACCAGGCTTCATAGAAATATGGTAGGTAGGTGATTTGTCCAAACTATGGCACTTGTATCCTCTAAACCACAGCATTTTGTGCAATGGCTAAAATGTCTTGCATGTTACAAGCCTCCCTGGCCATAGGATCTAGCCATGTTGAAGAATGCCAAACTGGGAATACAAAGAAAAAGCCATTGTTTTTAAGTGTCACAAATTCAGATTGGAATATTTTATTACTATACATGAATATATATATCCCACATATTTAACTTTCCTTAAATTTGTTCCTGCAGTACTCTAAGATATAGAATACTGTCAAACCACTTAAATTTGGTAATTTATAAACCAAATGATATTCATACCTGAATGCACCATCATCAATAGTTTTTTGAAATAAGCCATAGGCTCACCTTCTCTTCCCTTCTACTTTATTAACTTACCAAGATGATCTCTGGAAATATAATAATAGTAAGACACCATCATCAAACACCTATGGTCTAGGGTCAGGTATATGAAAAGTATTTTTACCGGACCCTAGACTGTAGGTGTTGGATGATGGTTGTCTTCCTATTATTATTACAGTCATGTAAGGACAAGTCATTAAGAGTTGAAGTGAGTGGGTGTCTACATGTGTTGGGGAAAGGGATCAGGGAAATTAGCAAGAAGCACCACATAAAAGGAGGTTACTGGACATTCTGCCTGGAAGCATCTGTGAAAGTCCACCTAACAGAGACACTGGGAAACAGCAATCGCCAGAAGGCAAGTAGCAGAGAAGCACAAAGGAACACAGTGTATTCTGGGAACTAATAAACGTGGGCATTACTAAAGGATAACTTTGTGAGGACCAAGAGTGAGCTGGGTGAAGAAGGAGTCATTTATGGTCACAATACTAGCTCTCGGTTTTAGAAGCTGGAACGTCTGAAATCAAGACATTGGCATCCGGTGAAGACAGTCTTGCTACATCATGACATTGGTTAAAGGGTGTGTGTGTGTGTGTGTGTGTGTGTGTGTGTGTGTGTGTGTGTGTGTGTAGGGAAGGAGGGAGGGAAGGAGAGGGAAAGAGAAAGAGAGACAGACAGAGAGAGAGAGAGAGAGAGAGAGAGAGAGAGAGAGAGAGAGAGAAAGAGAGAGAGAGAGCAAGTGCACTCACATCCTGATAAGGACTCCACTCCCTTAATAATGAGTCCACTTCTATAATAACAGTAGTAACCCACTGAATATGGAAATACCTTATGGTCTCAAAACCTGTCATTAGGTCCTGCCTCCAAGTACTGTGGAACTGAGGACTAGGTTTCCAATTCATAATTCTAAATCACAGCAAAGCTCAATGACAGAACTCTATTCCAATTTTTAAGGAGTAAGATGGAAGGACAGAAACAAGGTTGGAGAACAGTCATACAATCATAGAATCATATAACAGTGGTACCAAGTAAACAAATGGTAGGATAGTTTGAGAAATGCTGGTACTGGGTCTTCTTTAACAGCTTGGTAGAACTCTGCAGTGATATTCTCCACAGAACTAGTAAAGGAGACCATAAAAAGTTGTATGGGAAAACAAGAGATCATGGATAGCTGATGGAACCCCATGCTGAAAGAACACAGCTGGTATTATCACTATGCTAGACCCCAAATTATACAATAAGGGCCATAGTGACAGAGCCAACATGGTACTGACACAAACCCAGACAAGCAGACGAACGGAAAAGTTCTATGCAGAAATCAGCCCACATTGCTATGGTTAACTAAATTGGACCAAAGTGCCATGTACACTTTGATTTGGTTGGTTCTTTCCCCCTGGCCACCCCCGCTGCTTCCTTCTGTGCCCTTCTACCCCAGTCATGCCCTTTCTACCTTCATGTCCCAATACTTTTTTATTCCTGCCACTCTCTCTTCCTTAAAAACTGCTTTTCTCTCTCTCACAGTTTGCAAAGATGTCAAATATAGACACTGGGAAAAGGACAGCCTATTCGACAAATGGTGCCAGCCAAGTTGAGTACCATCGGCAAACGAATGAAATCAGAGCTTCCCTCTCATGTTGCAACTCTAAATGAGCCCAAGACATTATTTTAAAATGTTAAATGCCAAAACCCCTAGAAGAAAACTAACATCACTTCAAAGTATTGGTTGGTATAGGCAAGAACTTTCTGAAGGACTCCAATATAATAAATCCCAAGGATTGACAAATGGGATTGTACAAAATTACAGAGTTTCTCTACAGAAAAATCAACAGACACCCTACAGAAAGGAGAAAAATCTTTGCCAGCTATACTTCAGACAGGGTGTTAATAGCTAAAATATAAAAAAGAGCTGCAAAAACTGAACACACAGACACAGACACACACACACACACACACACACACACACAGAGAGAGAGAGAGAGAGAGAGAGAAAGAAAGAGAGAGAGAGAGAGCTCATCAATTAGTAGGCTAATAAAATGAATTGATAACTATAAAAAAACACACAAATGACCAATAAATATTTTTAAGAGTGTTGAACATCTTTAGGCTTCAAGGAAATACAAATTAAAATGAAAAACTATCCTGAGATTCCAGCTCACCCCCATCAGAAAGGCTATGACCAAGACAACCATGATGGAGCTGGAGAGGTAGCTCAGACGTTACTATGCTCTTCTGGAAGACCTGGCTTCAACTCACACCACCAACGTGGTAGCTCACAACTGTCTGTAACTCCAGTTCCAGGGGATCTGGTGCCTTCTGGTCTCCATGGGTACCAGGTATGCACATGCTACACAAACATACATGCAGGCAAAACACCCATAAACATACATTTTTTTTAATTATAAAGAAAACAAATGATAACAAAGCTATAATAAAGGAGGAAACCTTTATCCACTGCTACTGTGTGAGCATAAACTGGTGCACTTAAGACAAAACAACAACAAAACCATACACCTAAGAACAGACCACTACATAACCCAGCTGTGCCGCTTCTGGCATGTTGCTAAAGGATACAACCACAGGGAAATTTGCACATCCATGTTTATTGTTGTTCTATTCAGGAAAGGAAAGACCTGAACTCAGCCTGGATCAGTCGATGAACTGATTAATGAGGATGTGATAAAGATCTACACAATAGAATTTCATTCAGCTACACAAAGAAAAATAAAACAGTAAAATTTGTAGGAAAATGTATAGGTAAAATTACTGATTTTCATTTATGTGTGTGTGTCGCATTTACAGGTTGGTGTGCATTTATAAATACATGGGTGTAGAAGCCAAAGGACAGTTGATGCCTTCCTCAATTATTTGCCATGTCAATTTTGTAGACGGGTTCTCCTATTCAACTTGAAGCTTATTGATTCAGCTAGTCTGGCTGGCCAATGAGCTGCAGGTATTCACTCACCTGTCTCCATCCCACCCAGTGTCACTGGGTCCAGCTTTTACAAGAGTGCTTGCTTGCACTGCTGCCATTTTGCTGACAGGACAATAAGTAAAGCAAGTGTACTGGCTGGCTTTGTGTGTCAACTTGACACCAAGTACAGACATCAGAGAAGAAGGAGCCACAGTTGAGGAAGTGCCCCCACAAGATCCAGCTGTAAGGCATTTTCTCAATTAGTGATCAATGACCAAGGGCCCAGGCCATGGTGGGTGGTGCCATCCCTGGACTGGTGGTCCCTGGGTTCTATAAGAAAGCAGGCTGAGCAAACCTTGGCAAAGCAATCCAGTAACAAGCACACCTCCATGGCCTCCAGGATCCTGCCCTGTTTGAGTTCCTATCCTGGCTTGCTTTGGTGATGAACAGCAATGTGGAAGTGTAAGGCAAATAAACCCTTTTCTCCCCAGTTTGCTTTTTGGTCATTATGATTCTTTGCAGCCATAGGTAGGACAGTAACATAGACTTAGAAACACAAATATTGTTTGTTCTGTCTCACAGGTGTCGACTTCTGGGTTTTTTTTTTTAATTGAGCATCTATGTGGGAGTGAGTGTGTATAGTTCATGAGACTAGAAAGGTGATCAAGGGAGGGAATGAAGAAGCTTTAAGGAAGGTTTGGAGGAGAGGGTAATAGAATCGCGTAACCTGAAAGTGGAAAGGGGATACAGGAGGGGCCAGCAGTGTAAGCGAGGTCAGAAAGAGCAAATGAAAGTACATAAAAGTACCAAAAATAAACCCATTACTATGCATGTTCGTTCAAAAAAGAACAGATAGTACAAAAGGAGAAAACTAATAGTGAAGAATAGCTCAAAGAGAAAGGTCAAAGGCAATGGAACACTTATCAGTGAGAACTAGAACATCATTGTGCTGTGGGTGTGCAGTGGTTAGCGTTCTGAGCTGTGAAAAAAAAAAGTCCAAGGAATGGCCAAGGCCTTCAGATTCAATGTGTCAACTAAAAGATCACTGGCTCCTGTTATATTATGACTTCCTGAAGGAGCCAGTGAGATGGCTCCACAAGGACAGCTTTACAGGCAAGGCCTGCTGATCTAAATGTCATCCCCATGTCCCACAAGGTGGCAGGAGAGAACTGACTCCTGAGTTGTCCTATGACCTCCAAATGCACAATCATTGTAACCCTAACAAGTGGGGAGGGACTTACCAGTTACATGCATAATCTTATTTTAGGAAACTCAGAATTCCAAGGTACCCTTTCTCTGTTCACAAAATTTGCCATAAGGCTGATCTCCTGAACAAATTATTTAACTCAATTATCTTAATCTTAACTGAAGACTAAGAACTGTGTTTTGTATTTTTTCCCTTTTGTCCCATCTAGTCATTTAAGGACTTAATAAAGGTTCAATCTTCCTATAAGTCTCTAGTACATACATTGAGGTCTTGCCATCTGCTTTAGACATTAGAGAAGCATATATACAGCAATTTTACATCCATCTGGAATCTCTTTGGGAAGACAAGTAGGCATGCAGATGAAAACGTAAATTATAGCCTTGAAGATCAAGTTGAGTGCCACTGCATTTATAATAGTACTATACAAGTGCAGTAAAGGAAAGGCTGTTATGAGCTGCTGTTGTGAAAGAAATATTTATGCAGCTGGTAGATGTTAAATTAGCACTTGAAAATTCTGACAGGCAGAGATGAGGCTCAGAAATGCCTCAGTACAACAATGGTTATGCATCTCAGGAGAGCCAAGGGTTCATGACAATGATTTAATGAGCAAAATCTCCAATTCTGCTGTTCTTTGCCCTCAATTCAGCCATGTCTAGCATGTATTTTTTCCTTCCTAGGATTTCCTTAATGAATTTCTTTATTTGCATGGCATAGGCACGAGTCTCTGTAATCACATCCCATTTCAATTTTTGACTATCTCTGATTCACTCAATACTCTTAACACCTGTACAGATTTTCAGCTCCACTTATGAAGAACCTCCCATCAGTATGCTCCTCCTACATACCAACCTCTTTCTGTGCCACATTCATGGTTTTCTAGCCCTCTGCATATTAGAATAAACACCTTCTCTCTATATGTCAAAGACTCAGACCATCCAATACCATCCATTACCTTCTGTATTTTCCTCCCTTATACTAACTTGCCATTCGTCCCACACAAATTGCCTCTAAGACCTCCTACAGCCAACTACACATTTCCCTCCTCCAAGACTCCCTTGCTTCAAAAGCACTCTTTGTACCTAGGACTCTAAAGCATCGTTTACTGCTTGCAAACCATTAATCTACAACAGCAAAGTGCAGAATTTGCTGCCATTAAGTTGTTCGATTACTAAGACAACCTGCTTCTAGATATGTTTTTATTTCAATTCCTTTATCTCAATGGCGCCAAGGAATATGGAAAGAGAAAAATGGAGGGAGAGGAGAGGAAAAGGAATTGGGCGGAATGGTGGGCCAGAGAGGAGGGATGAGAGCAGCTGGATGACTGTCCTCTGAGAACAGAGGAAGTCCTGGCAGAATGTAACTGAAGAGCACTAGTTTCACGTTCAAAGGGTTAAACAACCCAAAAGCAAGTAGATCTGCATGACCTTCAAAATACCTTTGTCCTTAGATAGTAAGTATAAAGCAGCAACAAGAGCTCTGGGGCCTGAATTTTCTCCCAAGACTCAGGTATTAGGTCTCTATATTTCAGAAACTTAGCAGTGCCTGTTTTTAAAATCACTTGGTAATTAAGCAGCATGAAAATTTTAACCAAAATACTAAGTCTTGGGTTTAGAGCACACTGTGAAGGTAGCTAGAGCTAAAAAGAACACAAAAGAAGAAGCACTTGGTCCTGGGCAGATAGCTCAGCATGTAAAGTGCTTATTGTACAAGCATGGAAACCCAAATTTAACTCCCAGAACTCAGGTAAAAAGCTGAAAGTGGTAGCAGAGACAGGATCTCTGGGATTACTGGTCTGTCAGCCCATCAGTTAGACCCTAGATCCTAGTGAGAAACCTTAACTAAAAAAAAAAAAAAAAAAAAAAAAAAAAAAAAAAAAAAAAAAAAAAGAAAGAAACTGAAAGGTGGATGGCACTGAGGAATGATCCATGGAATGGCCTTCTAGCCTCTGCACCCGTGTGCACACACACAGGTATGCACCTCCACCTCTCCCTGCAAAAGGCACTTGCTTGGGGGTGTGGTTCCATGGCAGAAACACACCTTCAGAACTCCATTCTCTTACTAACTGCACTCTCCCTGTATACGGATGTTTTGCTCACTCACTGATGACTGGTGGCTACCACTCAGCAACAACAACCCCAAGTCCAGACCTAGATCCTTCTGCTTCCCAGCAAACACACAGGAAGCACCCGGGTGTCTTCAGAATGAAGCCAGACTTAATGTTGAGTGTGTTGCACAGGGGTAAGGAAAGCTTTACCAGCTAACTTCACAGTTCTCCCTGTGAATGATGAGAGCCAACACAATGGAAGACGAAAGAAATATGTAAAGCAGCAGACGAACTCCAAGGGCAAAAAGTGTGGGTGTCGTAGAGGAGGCCTGACCCAAGGAGGTGAGAAAATGATGTGCAAAGGGGTGACACTGAAACTCCATCTTAAAGGAAGGATGAAGAGAGCTCTAGGTAGATGGACATGGTATCCACAGACATATAGGTAATACAGATACAGATAGATGTAGTTAATAGAGAGAGAGCTCTAGGTAGATGGACATGGTATCCACAGACACATAGGTAATATAGATACAGATAGATGTAGTTAATAGAGAGAGAGCTCTAGGCAGATGGACATGGTATGCACAGACACATAGGTAATACAGATACAGATAGATGTAGTTAATAGAGAGAGAGCTCTAGGTAGATGGACATGGTATCCACAGACACATAGGTAATACAGATACAGATAAATGTAATTAATAGAGAGAGAGCTCTAGGCAGATGGACATGGTATCCACAGACACATAGGTAATACAGATACAGATAGATGTAGTTAATAGAGAGAGAGCTCTAGGTAGATGGACATGGTATCCACAGACACATAGGTAATACAGATACAGATAGATGTAGTTAATAGAGAGAGAGCTCTAGGTAGATGGACATGGTATCCACAGACACATAGGTAATACAGATACAGATAGATGTAGTTAATAGAGAGAGAGCTCTAGGTAGATGGACATGGTATCCACAGACACATAGGTAATACAGATACAGATAGATGTAGTTAATAGAGAGAGAGCTCTGCTGAGCCTGGGCTATTTCTCTACTGCCACCAATTTAGAGATGGGGAAACTGAGGCAGGCCAGCTTAAAGTGACAGGTCAGAGTATCAATGAGAGACCCTGTCTCAAAAAGGTAGGATGGATGGCTGTGAAGTGTGACCCACCCTGATCTCCACACTCACATGCACTCGTCCACACAGCCCCCACTCCCCCACCCCTACACACAACTCAATCACAAAGGAACATGCACATGAGCGGTTTAGTGTCTCACATAAGGAAGTGCATCTCCTGTGCAATGGAGAAGATTAACCTAGTTGACTCATACTGGAATGACTTGAGAAAAAGACACTCAAGTGACCCTCACCCAGGTTTCGAATAAGGACGGGGTGCTAACAGTGAAAGGACCATTTAGAAAGCTAATTTCCTTTTCATCATGCCTGCTAAGTGTTTACTTAATTCACATCCTGTGTGACCCTATGGGAAAATTTTTAACTAATGCCGGGGAAAATCCCATAGGGTTACACAGGATGTGAACAGGGCCTGTACTCAACTACCTTCAGCTTGAAAAATAAACTGAGAGAGGTGGGTTTCACTTTCTGTTTGTCATAAATTCCACATTCTGGCTCCCGAAGTTCATATTCACGGGGCATCGACCTCTCTGAGGTGGCAGGTCAACAGAAGGCCAACCTTACTGGCTTTTTTTTTTTTTAAGCATTTTTTTTTTTCTGTTCTACACACAGGATAACACTTCTGGCACAAAAGGCAAGTAAGCTGTGTACATCAAAGGCAGCCCACTAGAGCTCCCCTGGAGCACTCCTGGAGCACTCCTGCATACCTGCACCACACACAGTTCAGCTGCCCTTTTCCATTTCCTGTGGAGAATGCACATCAGACCACTTCCCCTATAGAAAAAAAAAGGAAAAAAAAAGGGCAGCCTGATTTACTTGCTGATGGAAACATTGTCATACTTTCCACTGGCCAAGCTTGAAACCATTACTGATTTAACCTTCATTAATTTTTCCATAACAATTTGCAGAAATGTCAGGAAGCAGCTGTATGAAGACTGATTAATTATCCTTATCACGGCTACTTTGGCCAGGCACTTGTGCCTGCCCCCTCCCCATGCATCGTATGTGTAGAAATACATAGTCTGGCATAAAAATAAAAGTCAACCCATCTCCCTGATGTTTGATATGGGTGATGCGGGATGTCTTACTCTGAAAAATCTAGAGTGATCTTTGATGCCTTCTAATGGCCCAAATCTTTTGGATCTGGAGGCAACCCCATGAAATTTGGGACGGTATCCATGAAGGAAAAGCTTGCTGCCTGCTGATTACTCAGATCTATTCAAACAGACGCTAATGGATTCAAGTCGCAGTGCCACACTGCATGTGCTAGTCAATCACGGAGCTAGAATTCACTTCCGAAATGTGAATTAGAAAATCAAATGCCCTTTTTCTATTTTTTTTTAAAACTTTTCTTCCCTCCTGCATCATTTTAGTTTGCACCGTACCATCTGTCTCACCCTATGAAGGAATAGGCTCTGCCTGCCTGGCACAGACAGGGGAAACAGCACACCTCACAGCCCCACGTGTCAACCACGGAGCATCTCTAAAGCAGGTTTGCTACCCAGTCTGGCCATCTGGGTGACTGGTTAGAGCAAGCTTGGCTTCTCAGCCAGCACTCAGACTTTCAGATTTTTTTTTTAACCAGTTGACAAAATGTCAAGTAGTGTTCAAGAAGATAAACACTGGCAAACTTAGATTCCCTCTGAAACAGAGGAATGTAGACAGAAATGTTCAAAGTGTACCTACTAAGGCAGCCAGCTAGGAGGCTTCACTAGCAAAGGCTGAGGACTTGTCATAGCTCTGAAATACAGAGACAGTCCAATTCTGGCAATACTTTCCAATATGATTTGAGTTTGTGCTAAGAACTCGTTTTTTTCCTGTCCTCAAATAGAAAGGGAATAAAGCATAACAGGTTTTGAACTAAATGACAACAGTATCTTTCAGAGGCAGCTTTGAGAGATGGGGAGAATTCCTCCTTGGGCTAACTACAAGGACAACACAAATAGCCAAAGGCTCCCTTCTTACACTCTTGCCCCAAACCAAAGTCTAACAGAGCCTGGAACACCCGAGTGTACAGCACTGAAGTATTCATGAGAAGCATGCAGCATCCTGGCCAGGGCATGGGCACTGAGCCAGAATTTCAGCTTTCAATCACACCCCTCACTCTGTGAACAAATCAGAGCATCGGGTGAGTTACCTAGCCTCTTGGTGCTTCTGTTTCCTTATGTGTTAAGTGGGGATAAAAGCAACAGTGTCATCAGAATTATTCAGAACTTTAAAATGGCACAATGATGTGAACACCAATGTTAGCCATCAGGTCTGGATTTTTCAGTTGATATTTCTGACATAGATTCATCTAAAAGTCAGAGAGAAACAGTGTCAGAAAAGTCCTTGAATTAGTTCCAGCAAGCCCACCACATTGTTAAAAAGATGTGTCAATCAGAAGGGAAGACTTGCATAGTTTCGAATGGAAACATTAAAAAAAAATCAAATGATCTAGGGTTAACAGTTTATTTTCTTGGCTTGCATAGGACAAGCATGTGATGCTGGGCTACACTGCGGAAAGCATGGCTGGAGACTGCCACAGCTCACCACCACTGCCAGGCCTAGAAATGGCAGGTGCTACGAAGCAGTGATGTTGCAGGAGGCCACCCAGCAAAGAAAGGGCACTTCTTTTCTACTATATGAGTTTTAAGTAACTACCAAGTTCTGAGGCCTTGATATCTTAGGGTAAAGCATATGGTTTTTGTCTAACCTTCTACATCCCTGTCCTCTTGGTGTTAGGACCCTCTTTCCACTTCCAAGAGTCACAGAGAGAAATAAAACCACCCCTACTCTCTCCAACCAATGGATGTCTAGAAGAATCCTTTTTAATTTCTATGGAAGCAAATAAGAGAGTATTCACTGATGTAGAAGTGAACTGCCAATGCCATTAATGCACTGGTGATTTTAGGCTTCGGGAGAGATAGAGAAGGGGCACCCAGAAGAGGATCTTCTTCCTGTTTCTCTGAGCTCTCCCTATCTGCCTGCTTTCTTAGGAGTACCACTATCATGGAGGGAGAGGAAAGAAAGAAGGAGGAAGGGAGGGAGGGCCAGATGTTGCTTAGCACTCCCCAGGAAAATCCACTTATGAGTATTTAGTTTCCCTTTACCAGAATGAAGAACACAAAGCAAATAATCAATCCCCATCCCGAATGAATGAATGAATGAATGAATGAATGAATGAATGAATGCTCTAGATACACACATGGGACCAGTTCTGTTCTCTTTCCCTATCTGATGTTTCTGGACCTTTCAGGGAATAATATTTTTAACTATGCAAGGGAAAACACACTGGGTTATTTTTTTCATTATTATGGAATAGCCACATGAAAAATATAAGCAAAATTATGAACAAGAGATAGTCCAGGACTAATGCCTGCACAATCTTTACTAGCCATATCGTAGACATGTTGTGAACAGCGTCGGCTAGCAGCTATGAGCTCTGTTGGCAGTAAAGCCATGGTCACTGTTGTAACTACTGCCATGGGTTCTTATTCTAATAAAAAACAGAAATGCGAGCATGCATGCAGTTTAGAGGACACTGATACCTAACTATTCTCCTCAATTTAATTCTGTACATCTGTAGGTAAGAGTCCCACCCAAGATAAATGATAAACCCCTTTAAAATTCCACCTAGGGACACTGAGTTGTGTCCCTGCTTTCTCAGCAGAGGATAGTCACAAGGAGAAATAAACCCACTCCTCTCCTTTCCAACCATTGGAGAAAAAATAATTCTAGAAATACCCTTACTTTTCACTACGACAGTGAAGGAGAGAGCAGTTACTGACTTGGAAATGAAGTACTGACACAATCAGGCTTTCCCAGCATACAGGCAAGTACATATGTAGCCACATTAACCCCAATTAACTACAATTCCTGTTCCAGCCCCCACCTGCTCACACAGGACCTCTGGTCCCCTTGAAAAGTCCCAACCAAGTATTTCTAGAACTCCAGCAAGGGAAACTTCAAAGAGCTCCCAGGCAGGCAATCTGACAGGCAGTCACAACACCATCTGCTGCTTCCTCCTGCCAATGCCAGCTCCCCCTAGTGTCCTCAGGAAGGTAGCCCTCTGCCACCTCTGCAGATGGTGCCCACAGCAAGAATGCTAATGCCCAGATGCCTCACAGCCAACAGAGCCCTGCACCCAGGCAAGACAGGTTCCTGCCTTGAGTCCCATGCTTTGAAACATCCACATCTCTCTCTCTCTCTCTCTCTCTCTCTCTCTCTCTCTCTCTCTCTCTCTCTCTCTCACACACACACACACACACACACACACACACACACACACACAATGTATACAATACACAAAGTGTATTGGAAAACCACACAGCACCTTTATCACTAGCATCCAGGTGTTTATAATCCTAAGGACAAGTGTTTAGGTTCCCGAGGGATCCTTTCGGCTAATATCTTTGCACCAGTTTAAAAAAGAATACTTGAAATGAACGCCCTGAATGTTTACATGTTAGGACACTGAAGAGTGTGTAGTTAGACACCATTCCAAGTGCACTAGTTCAAGCAGCCTAATGCTTGAGTTAAATAAAAGATATAGTGTCCAGCTGTGGCTGTCAGCATGAACACAAAAGTCTCTTGCTTAACAAAAGACAGCCACACCAAGCATCTCTTTGCTTCTTTCACTCAGTGCTCTTTCTGGTCAATGGCTCCACGGCTGTTGATGAATTAGTGCAGTATTTAGAACAATTGCACATAATACTTGAAGAGTATTTTGCAATTAAGCATTCCTTCTTAGTCTGCTATTAGTAAAGATCTTGACCACAGGAAACATGATGTTAATTATTTATAGTCATATATAAGTCAACATTGCAGACTGAATCTGTACATGGTTTTACTTCCACTAACACAGCTTGAGACTTGGTTCCATTTAAAAACACACATAGCAGTTGTTAGAATACCTTATTTGTGTGTGTGTGTGTGTGTGTGTGTGTGTGTGTGTGTCCTTGAGTTGTTAGAATAATTTTAGATTTAAAATGTTTCATTTATTTAGTATAATACAGATTTGCTTTTTAATGTAAAATTTTGGATATTTACTAAAACAGCTTAAATTTTTTATGAAATATGCTGATTTTGAATAATTTGAACATAATTATATTTTAGTTTTAATGCATGATCCCGAGCGCAGGCACATTACTGTGGGGGGACAGGTGTGTGTGCACATAGTTTTCATTTAAAGGTCAGAGGGCCACCTCAGCTATCAGTTCTCACCTTGCTCCCTGCATGTAACACATTCTCTGGTTTACTGCTGACACATAAAGCTAGTTGGCCCTAAAGCTTCTGGGAATTCTCCTGTCTCTGTCTCCCATCTTTTCACAGGAGTTCTAGAATTATAGACATAGGCTAAAGTGCCTGGCTTATTAACTGAGTCATCTTCCCACCCACCCCCACTTTGAGACAGGGTTTTCTGTATCTCAGACTGGCTTCAAACTCACTGTGTAGCACAGGATGACTTGGAAGTGCATGGGTCACCATGCATGTTTATAGGGTGCCAAGGATGGGATCCAGGCTTCCAGACTGCTAGGCAAGCACTCTATTCACTGAGCTGCATTCCTGGAATTATTTTAAATCTTTTAGGTCACTGGGAATAGTATAAGTGAGAACCATGGCATATGTATCTTCTTATGTTCAGAAACATAAAAAGCACCCCCCGCCACACACACAAAACCTAAAAGGAGTCATTCTGCTTAAAATTCAAAGCTTCAAACAATGAAAAGTAAACAAGCTTGTCAAGCTGACCCACATAAAATACACTAACAGGATATTTCAAATTCTTTATTTGATGAAGATTTAATTGCTGTTCAAAACAATAAAAAGGAGCCAGAGAATTATTCACAACAAATCTACAACTTGAACAAATAAGAAGAAATCCTTAGCAACTTCATGGTCTTTATAGATAAAGATTTCATCGCTGATTAAATTAAGAATGTCAGGGAGCCTTCACTAGAACTCCTACACTTCATGCCCAACAAATCCTGGCAGCTAGGACGTTCTCCTCAGTTACAAATTCTTAAGACTCAAACTGAGCTTGGCTTACAATCCTTTCTCCTCTTCCAACACTGTCAGAAAATCAGCTCCATCCGGGTCTTTCCCCTTGCGGCTGATCACTCAGCTCCAGGCAGACAGACTCAGGGGGGCAACACATATGTCCCCCATTGCCCCTCTGGGCAGCAACCACTGCTTTCTAGCTAGATATTAAACCACAGCTGACCCTCTAGTGGGAATGTGTCCCAAGAGTAAGGATGGAGGGAGTCTGTGGCTGAAATCTGGTAAAGTTCTGACTGACAGGCAAAAATGAGGAGGACTTAGCTAAGCCCCTTTCATCTCTATTCCGTCTCTCTTCTGGTAAGGTTCCAGGATGCCATGTACTCCATCACCTTCACAGCTACTATGGGTGCCCCTCTCAGACTTACTAAAGTGAGGTGAACACTAGCAATAAAGGCCAACAAGGACACAGCAGGCTTCCAAAAGCATCATTTCATATTTCTGGCCATCATCCATTAAACTTGAGGACAAATCTTGGACCAAACATTTTAACAACTTAATGAACACAGTGAATATTCTGAATAGAACTGTATCTTTTATAGTTCAACAATGGGGGAGCCGGGATATGTTTCTTAGTCATCCAGATGGAGGAACTAACTCAAAATAATCTGGATTAATTTTTGGTAAAAGGAGTATTGACTTTCTTGTCTCAAACACAGAAGGAATTTTAGAGGTTTTGAAGATACATAATGAAACCCATTGTCTGTGTGTGTGTGTGTGTGTGTGTGTGTGTGTGTGTGTGTGTGCTGTATTATGTGAAGGCTTTCTATGTGTTCCAATGCAGAGTCCCAAGGATGACTTCAGGTATGTTGTGCCACCACTCTCTACCTTATTCCTTTGAGACAGGGTCTCTTACTGAACATGGATTTATGCTAGCAGCCAGCAAGCAAGTGTTCCTACCCACTAAGCCACCTTCCTAGCCCTGAAGTCCAGTTTTACACACACACACACGCACACACACACACACACACACACACACACACACAAATACATAAACGTATATGTATTCACACTCACACACACAAGCAAAAGGCTGAGTGATAACCTGGGAAGAGACAAGCTCCTTGATAGGGTCTTCAAGCTACTCTATGGTGCAGAGCAGCAACCTTGGCTTCCTGGAAGTTCAATGTCTTTGCTGGTTAATGGCTATTCTCTCTCTAGCCCAGTGAGCTGACTGTGCTGCCAAGATATTGACACTCACCCCCCCCCAAAAAAATGGTTTGAAAAATGTTAAAAAATAAAACATAGAAATCCTATAGATCCTTACATTATATCATTAAATATATAATCCTAAGTGTATATAATTATGATGTCCATTATTGAAATTATACAGATACTTCCTTTAGACATCTTTTAAAAAGACCTCAGTAATATTATTATTAGTTAAAAAAAAACACTTGAAAATGTGATCTGCATAAAATGTTAATTAATTGCGTCTGTTCTGAAGGATAACTCAAAGTGCCTAGCTTAAAATGAATTAATTTTTTTCAATTTAAATTTTTCATCAGATTCCCAAAACCTGTGCATGTAAAATATACCATTGAGTAAAGCATAAATAATAACAACTATTATAATTATATAATATTTATTACATATAATATAATATATAAATATATAATATTTATTAGAGTTATAACTATTATTTAGTTAAATAATAGCTATTACAATTCTAATAAATATTTAAAACAAAGTAATGAACATCATATACACACATAAATATATACACACACAACACATAATTGTGTGTACGTACGTGTGTGTGTGTGTGTGTGTGTGTGTGTGTGTAGTTTTGTCTTATTTTGTTTAGAATGAGACAAAGTCTCACCGTTTACCTCTGACTTGCCTGGAAATTGCTATGTAGTCCAGGCTGGCCTTGAACTCAGAGAGATAACGCCTATCTCTGTCTCCCAAGTACTGGGATTAAAAGAACGTGCTACCATGCTTGGCTCAGATACACAAATACATACATATATATTTAATTTTTTTCATTTCTGTGTATGTATGTGCGCCCACATATACATGTGTGAGGGTGTGTAAGTGTGTGTGTGTGTGTGTGTGTGTGTGTTTGCCTGTGTGTGCAAACTCTAGCATGTGCCTAAGGTAGCCCGAAGAGAGCAGAGCATTTCTGAAGCTGCAGTGATGGGGACTTGTGAGCTGCCACGTGGGTGCTGAGTCTGAACTTGTGTCCCCTGGAAGAGCAGGAAGTGCTCTTGACTGCCTAGTCATCTCTCCAGCCCCCTTCAGATGTATTTTAAGTTTTTCCTTGCATATTAGTTCACTTCTGAATTCTAAGGGAAAACTGGAAAGGATGGAGCTTGCATCCTCCATGTTGCACGTGGTAGAGTGCCTCTTGAAAACAATTGCTTCCTCAAAAAAAACACAAGTTTGGTTCTGTGTATTTGGCTTAGAAATGTCTTTTCAACATCTGAATTTGGCTTCTTGAACATGTCATTTATTTTTTAAATTCTGGGCTTAAAAGATTCCCTCTCCCTCGTTACATATATGTTCAAGGGACTTAGGAATCAAACGCTGGTATAAAGACTTTGTGTAGCCACATTTGCAGTAAATCTCAGAGAAAAGCTGTTAAGTAACCAAAGCACTTTAAGTCTGTCACCTGGAAAAGGTTCAGCTTACCACATGCCGGTCATCCCACCACTGGGTTCCTGGAGGCAGGACCATACATACAGAGTTCAGGGCCATCTTTCGCGATACAGTGAGCTCAAGGCTACCCAAAGCTACAGGCGACCCTCCCTCTCCCCACAGAAACCCAAAACAAACAAACCAACCAACAAATTAATTAAATGCACTTATGGTTCTAGATAGTCCACAATGCTATATCATTGACATACAAATGCTCAAAGAGAATTTTATAGTTGGTCAGTAATTTCTTACATGTTTCAAGATCAGATCAAAATCAGATCTTTCTACACCCACCAATCCATTTTTATATGTTGTTTAGGAACCCTGACAACAGAGTTACACCAGGGTGTCTGGCACAATGAAAAACAAAAGTAACTGACTAGTCCCCATCATGAATGAACAAAAGATCTAGATGTGCCTATCAGACTAGTTGCTCTCTTTTCTCCAAAGTCATATATATAAGATGTAAGAAGAGATGGAGTTTTTAAACAATAATGGAGGCATAAATGTAGAGTGGTTAGAGAAATAATATCAAAATTAATCTTTTTTCTTTCTAGAATTCAAAATCCACATTAGTATTTCACCATAGTTAAAAAGAAAGCCTTCCAAATTGGTATGGGGTTTCTTAAAATATTAATATGCTGCAAAATTAATAATTTAATTCAAATATTTTAGTCACTGTAAAAACTCACTATAAAATTCTAAGTTTATTGTTAGCATAATGGAAATTATTGCCACTTGTGTTTATATCATAAAACACATTTTTATTTGCTTTGGAAACAAAAGAATTAAAGATTAAGAGTCCCATGGAAAAAGCCCCCAGCCTATTGGTTAAATCTGAATCTCTGATCGTTTGAAACAGAGGTGAACTGGCCAGCACGTTACACTTCAAACATTCACAAATCTGTGCTACAAACAAGGAAACAGGAGGAAAGAGAGAGCACCTTGTTTTCTCATGTAACATAAACAGGCTAAACTAAAAATGATAAATCCTGCAAGACACAAACTTGTCATTCACAGAAGAAAAATAGGAAAACGGTGAAAGTGAGACAAGGAGCAGATAATTTTAAAAAATGAAAATAAACTCCGAGAGTCTGGATTTGAGTCTCTGACTCACAAGTGTCCTCAGCTCTGAGCTCAGTCACTGGTTATAGCATCTTACTGGTGCTTCCAGAGGCGGGGAGATCCTCCAAAGACCATCTGTGGGCACACAGACAAGCAGACTGGCCCCATCTGCCCCAGGGTTTTAGCTAAGGCCTCAGAGGGAAAGAAGCAAGCACCTTGAGAGGCATCTTGTCCACTGTGCTCGCAAAAAAAGGGAGTCAAAAGGCTGGAGGAGTGAAGGCTGGTGCACATGGAGTTTTCCAGAAGCCCGTCCATTCCCACTGCTGTTCTTCTGAAACCCAGAAGGAGCTCTTCCCAGTCTCAACCTAATGTAGGGTCCAAAGAAGCAGGATACAAATCACAGGGGAAATAAGTATCTAATATTCACCTTATAAATGTACTTTCATACAAACTCTCTTTCTATAATTTTGGGAAGCCTGCTTATTATATTGGCTAATTTCCCACAACACACGTTGTATAAAATTTTGCAAGTCTTTGCCCAACTCGGTTACATTTCTTAGTCATCAGCCTGGATAAAAAAGGAACTCAGAAAATGTTTGGTAATTAAAGGATAAATCAGTGAGTGGACACGTGATTATAGACATGTTCATATTCTCTGTGCACCTGTAGGGTTAAAGTACATGTGCCTTTCCCTCCATTCTGCCTTTCCTTTACAGTAGAACCCTTTCTAGTTCTTCAAAATTGAAGGTTATATCAATAGAACCAAATACATTCATACAATTTTAATAATATGGGTAGGGGCATGAAAATTGCTTAGTTGTGCCAGTTGCTTGAAATAATTGCTTTGAAAACATACAGACAGGAAAACCCAAACAAGACATAAATTCCATCCCTTCGACTTATTGTTTGAATTCTGCACCACTATCCTCTCCTTCTTCAGGCTATGACACAATGTGCCCTGGTATATGACTATGTAGTTTGTCTAGTTGTCAGCCCATAAGTATCCTGGAGAACAGGAAAAGAACTAGTAGGTGTGTGAGTGCGCATGTGTGTGCAAACACATCTGTGTGTGTCCTCCCACACCCACTTCCCTAGATTGTTCTCAGTAGAAATCTCCCTCTACACGGGACAAGGGCCAAGGAGAGCCCGAGGACTTCCCTGACCTAAGCCAAGGGTGTACAGTGCACTAGGCACCGTCAGCAGGGTGCCCGGGGGACCACGTGGGAAAGAGGAACTGAGGAGGATGCAGGAGGGGGTGGGGAGCTGGTAGCAGGAAGTCCAACACTTGTGCAGTATTTTGAAATCTGCAAAGACTTTGCAGGACAAACACATTCTCAAGCAATGCCGCTAAGACCAGCCAGAACACAAAGATCTACCCGGGTTTATATAAACTTTACCCAACAAGGAGAAACCACAGAGAAAAAGCTGAGCCCGTCTGCTCACTTAGGTGCTTAATTACATCTTCAAGATAAGACATAACTTTTCAAAATACTTTTGCCCTCATTTCTGCAACTTTCAGAACATTTATACCTCCACTTCTACACAGAAACCTTGTCCTGGTTGCTTGACACCTATTGCAGCAGTCACTGGCCCTTTCATAGATCCTAGTATCAGTTAACAATCTGAGCTTTTACACGTTTAGCATATCCCCTCTTCCCACCCATGAAACAGGGCACTCAGCTCAGGATGTCACTCTCAGTAAGAGCTCTTCTCTCCAGCAAGCTGCCCTCCCCCAGCTTTCTCACGCTTTCCGGTCTTATTTTTTTCAACCACATTTCTGACAGCTAGGTGTGGTCTACAAATACAGCACCCCCCAGAAGTCTCATGATCAAGGCTTGGTCCCCAGCTGACGGATCCAATCATCAAGAAGTGATTGGCTCATGAGGGCATTGCTCTAACAAATGGACCCGTCCATTAAGGAATTCATAATATAAGGGCTTTTGGGAGGTAGGAGCAGAAAGGCCTGGTTAAAAGAAGTGGGCAACTGAGTGCTGGGCTTTGAAAGGTATCTTGTACCTGGCCTCTGCTTCTTGGTCACCATGAGGTAAACAGCTTTGTTCCAGTGTGGTCAAACAGTAATGTAGCCAATGGGCCATGGACTGAATGAGGCCTCTGTAATTATAAGCCAAAAATAAATCTTGTTTCCTTTTTAATTGCTTCTTCGAAAGAAATACTTGGGACAAACATAAACACTAACACATAACTAAAATACTTCAGAGTACAGAATTTGAATTTCAAGGCCAAGTTGAGCATTTGATTCTCCACACACTTCCCACTTTTCTGGTCCAGAATTAACATTTCCATGACCCTTTGCTCAACACCTACTATTACACTTATTACAGAAGTCTGCTCTGGATTTAAGTTAACTGAGTACATACATGAAATCCCCAAATAATATTCAGTTATTTTGAGTAGAATGATTCTCATTTTCCTCAATACATATTTCAACACCCAGTACATTGTATGGAATTTAGCTGGCATTCCATAATTCTATATTCTATTTGGGCTGATTCCCTGACATTTACTAAAGGCATTGAATTGAATTATTATCTTCTTTTTGTTTCTTGGTCCCCATAGCCAGTCACAAAAGTCCTGCAGAACAGATAATTTATTTAATGTGATCTCCTTAATTTGTCTCCTTATTTATGTTCCTAAATCTGAGCTCAGAGCTTTATAACTTTTCACAGAGAATTAGAAGCCTCCCAGTTTATTTACCTCCAGTTTCTCTGATTTTTTTTCTCTACAATGCTGTCTTTATTTTAGTAAGCTTCAATTAGCACAGGCACACCCCAAAATAAGCCAGTTGTGTGTCCCCTTAGCTCAAAAGTGTGACCACACCCCTCAAACTCTCTTTGAAACAAAGCATAGGTTATGATTACACAAAAGACTCTCTCCACTTTTTAGTGTGCTTCTGTATCTCTTTCACAATTTCCCCCCATTTGTCAATGCTGTCTCAACTATGCCTCTTAGTCTCTATTCCATGTTTAAAACCATCATATTCACCCCATGCCTTGCTCTATGTGAGTACAACTCTTCCCACTTGGTAAGATGTCCGCTGTCTTTAAAGCCATTCTTGGGAAATCCTATCTGACCTGGAGCTCAACCCCAGGACACCCACGAGAGCATGGATGTGGTTTCTTTCTTCTGGTATTCACAAAGCATTCTCTTTAGACATTCCAATGGACATGGTTACAAACTTCCTTATATTCAATTCAGGTAATCACTACCCCTAGCTCTGTTTTCAGGTTTATTCAAAAGCCAGTGTGCAGGCTTACTGGTCACTGAATTCCTCTCTCCTTCCCGAACACTAAACTGCATATGGCAGACCAGCCTCAAATAAATGTTCACTGAATTTAACCAAACTAAAGCTTCTGCAAGTAGCCAAAACAGCTCCAGGTCTATGAAAAAAGGGATAAGGGCTCCAGCCAGCAGTGTTGGCGGTTGTGATGATTGGTGTTCTCAAAATTTCCACTTAAGGATGATGACAGCGTCAAGCTAGGCTGCAGTCAATGAATAATTTATTTGTGCACAAATTACTCTGTTAATGGAAATCTTTCATGGCTTAAGATCTAAGATATACTAGGTGCCCTATACTTACTACACTTCTGCTTTAATCATTACTACACAAAGTCATAACAAAGGTAATGGCAATTACAGGATCATAGGATGCTCATAAACTGATTTAACCCAGAATATCTCTTCTGAGATTGAAACACTCCTCTACAGACACAAACAGCAGTGAATTATATCAAATCAGCCAACTCACTGCTACTATCAAATTTAAAAACCTAAACATTTTTTTTAATGTTAGATACATCACCAACTGAAAGAATAATTTCATCCATGTAGCTGGTATATTTTTTTCTTCATTTTGGTACTTAATAACCCCTCCTCATTTCCCTGCACCAGACTGTCAAGTGAAGTACATCATAGGAAGAGAGATGGGTTTGCTTGTGCATCACCTATGGCTGCAGGGGCCAAACTATTCCTGTCCGTGCTACTTCTTCAGCAAGCAATGACATGGCAGGGGTCATGTTCCTCAAAAGGAAAAGTTAGCTCTTTTCCTGCCTCTTTTATTCTGGGAGGCTAAAAGAGATACTCTGGCTAATGGGAGTACTGACAAGCCCATGTGTTCTCAAGGTGATGAATTCATGGGGAATTTTGGCAAGTTTAGGGATGAAAAAACTTGAGCCCCTCCTAAACTCTTGGGACTATTTAATGACATGAATTAACAGCAAGAAGAGAAAAAAGACTCAACTTTCCCAGTAGATACTTGTTTTTAACTATGAACCCTTCTGAAAAATGAAAAGGATAAAATACATGGCATTTTGTCTGGTGTTATCTCAAATACATAAAATCAAGTTGATCAAACTACCACCTAAACTGGCATCTCTCTTTGCTTTCCTTTTTATGTGAAAAGTCCTATTTTAACTCCAGGTTCAAAGTCTCCTGCTCCCCCACCTCCAGAGTATAAGCACAAACATGTGCACTTTGATAAACATATGCATACACACACACATGTACAGAGAGAGAGAGAGAGAGAGAGAGAGAGAAGAAGAAGGAGGAGGAGGAGGAGGAGGAGGAGGAGGAGGAGGAGGAGGAAGAAAAGAAGATGAAGAAGAAGAAGAAGAAGAAGAAGAAGAAGAAGAAGAAGAAGAAGAAGAAGAAGAAGAAGAAAAGAAGTAGTAGTAGTAGTAGTAGTAGTAGTAGTAGTAGTAGTAGTAGTAGTAGTTACGAGAGGAACAGAAGGGTTGAGTGGATTCTGAGACCAGATAAAATAAAAAGACCAGTAACGCTACACTAAAAGGATTAACCAGACTATGACATCAGTAAAGTTCATCAACCAACAGTGTAACAATACACAAAGCAGAGGATACGGCAGGGACAGACAATTTATCATTTGGGACTTCATGGATGAGAAGTCCCAGTGGCATTAAGTTCAAACATTAAATGTGGGTCTCCACATAGGTGGTTTTGCCCAGTATTCAACTTAAGAATTTACAGGAAATGCTGTAACTGCCCAAGGAGCCTGAATTCAAGAACTCCTTCTGAATCCACAAGTGCATTGTTTGCAGATGATAGGGTTCTCACACTCGGGAGAGTGACCGGGTAAACTGAACAGAGCCTTTGTAAGCTCACACCTGTCCGGGGTCTGGAAAATCCACCTCTGTATGCCATGCTGGTGTTTGATCTTCTGGGAAGCCTGGAAAATCCCTAAAATAGGATTCTCATAATTTCAATATGGCTTCTCTTTCCTTGTATGAGTCATATTAAACAGGATGTAGTGGCCATATCCACAAGGCTCCAATATTCGGATAATGCCAGTCAAGTAGACCCATGACCTCACAGTGATTGTGACATGTCACCTGACATTGGGCAAATCAGCACTGAATTCTGTCTGTGATTCACTAGGGCTTTGACTTGGACTAAGTCATGAGCTGTGGCACCATCACTCCAGAAGTAGCCTTCATTTCCTTGTATGCAAGATAAAGTATATATAATTTCTATATCACAGCTGTTTTCTCACATGAGATAACACAAGTGAATATGTTTGTAAATGATAAACTACTACACTTGAATGCTAATAGACACAGAAACATGGCACCTGGTAACTCAGTTTCACAATGTAGGGGTAGAGAAAAAAAAAAAAAACTAATGAGAAGTTCCCACACAGCCATCATATAGCACAAACCAAAGGAAAGAGACAGAATTACCTGTACAGAAGAGAGTATTATTAAATAAGAGAGCAGCCTTCCATGAGCATGCTGAATAGCTATAGGACAGACATGGGATGAAACGTATGCTGCTCATATGACTGGTTTAATGAAAGCTAACTGACTAAATAGATGGTTAAGTTATTGATCTCATGAATGAATGAAATATGTAGGTAAGTGAAATGCTTGAAAAATTCAAGGAAATACTCTTTGAGAAATGAAACCACATAGCTCATAAAACCAAGCAGTAACTCATGGGCTCCATACGGATCTATTATAATGATGAAATAAGTGAGGTCATTGGAAGTCATGTGCAGAGGCTCTTAAAAGCCTATGGTCTAGTTTCATACCAATTTGTCAATACTCAAGCATGTATGATATACCCTCTTCAGTTATAATAAAACCGAAAGGTCTTAAGATGAAACAACAACCATGTAGTGAAAATCTACATACAAAACTGTCCCTCTACAAAAGGAAACAGTTTGTTGGCTATGCCTTGACAACTTACAGGGTCTACTGTGAATTGTCTCTGAAGGCAGGGGAAGCTACAGGAAGCCTGGGAGGTTTGATGTACAGCGTGTGAGCAGCTGAAATGTATCCAAATGCAAGCCAAGTGTTCACTTTTACTTTCTGATTTTGTAGAAATAAAGAAGCACAATAAAAAAAAACATATATGGGCATATCAGAAGAGAAAAGAGCTGTGGAAGGTTACACAATGGGTCTGAGGAAATCACAAAATAGAGCAATTTCTATCGAAATCAGAATTAGTCATCTTGTACCTCTTAACATAAGACTTCAACAATTTCTGATTCTAAACATTAATAACTGTAGTAGCTATTTAATTCTGGGCAATGTAACTACTACTCTCAAAACCAATATTCCCAAATAGATACGGGATTTTTAATTCTTACTTTAAAATGATTGTGAACCTACAGCTAGGATCGAGAATCATACAGTTTGCTCAATAAAGGTTAAAGCACTTCCTCTTCTCTCCAATGAAAAGACACCATTTATCAAATTCCTAAATAAATCCACCTGTTCAATGAAAGACACAAACATATGAGAACATAGGTCAGAACCCATGGTTACAGACCTAAATTCCACCTTGACATCTAATGTTAAGACTGGTCAAAAGCATTACCAACTTGAAGGAAAACAATAATGTATAAAAACCAACATTATTATAAAGATAAAAATAATTCATATTTCTTATCCTTGACAAGAAGTACCATAAAATGAAAATTCTAATGGCTTCAGACATTTCTTCTTTGCAAGCTCTTCCTATTTGCCACTAATTTGTGGTAGGGGAGATTTTAGAGGACATGGCCAAGTTTAACAATAAAGTTTATGAGACGTCATTGACCATATTGTCTGTGTATATTATGAGTAAAGCTTAAGAGTTCCATAGGAAATCCTTCCTAAAAATGAATCTGGTCAAACTGAGAAAACATGCCATCTCTGTGGGTTAAGTCCATGCTGGTAGGCTAAAGAACCAACAGGCATGTAGTGGACAATATGAAGTTCCTAAAAGGTTTAAATATTTGCTATTCAGCTGTTAGCAATAACCATCATCTTCATGACCACTAATAGTCACTGGCTCCTACTACCCATTTACCATATGTTTTATTTTCAGAGTATGTTATAGTTTAAGTAGCACACTTATTTAACACAAAAGAATCAATATTTTCAAGATGGCGATACCAAAGAAGCTCATGGCTCAAACAGCAAAGCCATGTCCACTTTCAATCTCTTCTACATAGCTGACATTACATGCCACAAGTTGAAATTGAATGTTAGCACTGTGGCTCACACATAATGGGAAGAAGTATAAGATCCAAGCCTGTAATATTGAAAGTAATATTCAAGTTGATGGTTTGGGGTACTAATTTTCATCTTCTGGCACAGAGATTAACTACTAAATACAATAAAGCTTTGTTTTTGAAACTTTTTAAACACCTCTCTTCCTGATGGGATTTTCATATGACAGCTTTATATTCCTCTGATTATCCAAAACTATCTCCAAATGGTACTATGTGTGCTTAGCAATGTGAATTTCTGGTCACAGATGGGTACTGACTCATGAACCTTAAGAAGCAGGATGAAATAGATTTTCTGTAGGTTGTAGATTTGATATTTCTCCTCTCCTGGATGTCCAAAGGCAGCACAAATGAAGCAAGACCTAAGGCTGAGGCTTCAAGGCCAATACCACAGATAAGGGAGCTGTTGGTATCCACAGTCCATACAACATTACCAGTGAGAGATGACCTAACCAATGGCACCTTTAGGTGCTCACAGCTAAACAAACATTAGCCATTGGTTTTGCTTGAAACTGCCTCCCTAAATAATTAGACAATTTTTTCTCTTATTCATTAACACTCATTGGATTTTTAAAGTAGTTTCAGTTTATTTGAAGAGAAATTAAACAACAAGGTACACAATTATAGCACTATAAAACATATGTAAGGCTTCAGTCATTCAAATATTATGACCTCAATTAGGAAAATAGTTTCCCTCAAAATTCTCTGTTACTATACAAAGGGTTAATTAAAGCATGAGTTTGCCTGAGCTTAAAAAAAAAAAAATTACCAAGCCCTAAAATCAGAATCATTTAGACTTTCTGATGCCAAAAATCTGTTTAAGAGAGCAGGCTTTACTACACTGACATTTTAAGAGTAGCCAAAGTCCTGTTCCCACTAAATTCTGGCAGTCCCCAGCGATCTGGGAACAGCCTAAACTCCTCCTGGTTCTCAATCTTCTATCTCAGGAGCCTCCACTGCTATCCAGCACAACACGAAGTTCAACTGAGTAAGCCCTTACTTAAATGTCTTTTCATATCACCACAAACTAAAATTTCCATAGCATAAGAATGGTTTAATATGTCAAGATGTAGGATTTCTTTAAAAGTTCAATTGCATCCTAGATTTTAATTCAATAGGATGCAGTTACACACACACACACACACACACACACACACACACACACACACACTTCTCCCAAAGTCAAATAGGATATTCTCATATTCATCCAAGATTACAAGGAAACTATCAATAAAATTGCAAATAAAAGAGGTGTGGTAGAACGTGGAGTTAGCATGTGCAAGGGTCCTGGGTTCAATCCTCTGTATGTAATGAAACAGAATGATATAAAACAGAATTGTTGATAAAAGGAACAATTGCAAATAGTAAGTGACATTCGACATTGTTCGAGCAAAATCAGACAACATAGACGACAGAGATGACTCGGTAGATAAGAGCTCTTGCTCAGTAAGCATGCGCGTCCATGTTCAGATCACAGTACCCAGGTAAGAAGCCAGGCATAGCCTTGTGTTCGCTTATGACTCTAGTGTCACAGAAGAAGAGCATGAAGGGCTTCAGGGGCTTGCTGGCTGCTAGTCCAGTAAGTGAGAGGCCCTCTCTCAAATGAATAAGGCAGATTCACAGAGTGGGTCTCCGACATCCTCACCTGGGCTTTGTGTACACAGGCTTGTGCACTTGCATACACATGCACACACACACACACACACACACACACACACACACACACACACACATGCACCCTCCACATATACATCACACACACCCACACATATACCCACACCCACACATGCACCCTCCATACACACATATACACACACATACATGCACCCTCCACACACACATCACCCACATACACATACACACACATACACATTATATACCTATACACGTGCATATAAACCCCATACACACACACACCACATATCATACACACACACAATTTTAAACTTGAAATAATTTTTAAAACTGCAGGACAGTTCACAAACACATTCACTGAGCCCCAAGGTCTATCACTGGTTTTGAGGGCTCAAATTATTCCTGTCAAAATCTCACTTAACACCTACTTAATATCACACTTTGGTGACTGAAGTCAAACCACAGAACGTGTGTACGTTCCCTTACCTATTGGCTGGCTGTTGAGAGCATGTTCCAATCAAGTCAACTCACTTCATCTTTCCAGTAGATCTGATTATCATTGTCTTTTGACGAAACTCACAGACTTCACCTAATGAGAACATAAACAGAAGGAACACTTAACTAGGAGCTCGATGCTATCTGCAAATTAATAATACAATATTCAAATCCAGACTTTTCTGTCACCATGCTACAAAATAACGGAAGTATTTGGTAACTGGATGACATTTTATAATTGGGGCAAAATATATGTTCAAGCATAGAGAGATTAAAGTCACAGGGTGAGGTGAAAGAGTTTGTTCCTAACCCCGATTGGCATGTGGGAATAACTGACCACATAATGCAGGGACATTAAAATCACACACAGACAGGCAGGGAAATTGCTGTTCTGGAATAACCCCCATTGATTACTATAACTGGCTGACACAACAAAGTTGTAGGTTGCATTTCACAAAAGCCATTAAGTCTTGGCTACAGCCAATATCTGCTAAGGAACAGACACTAACACCTAGACTGATGATTTATATATAACAGTGATCAAGCCATCTTGAAAAGAGTTCAGCAACACGGATTTCCAGATCCTTCTGAGCATGCCATCTTGTTTCCCCCAGCAACTGTCCACAGCAGTGAAGCCCCATCGACAGTTTATTAGAAATATTATCAGCACACTGCACTCATTTTGTCAGCACAAGGCCCATCCTGAGGTCCAGAAATCAAATTACTGTCTCAGTGATGGGAGAAGTTCCAAGAGAAAGCAAGCAATAGCTCACCTGGTGAGAGACTAAAAAACACTAGAGGACGGAGCAGAAGAGTGGATGACAGAGGATAACACAGCTTCATGCAAATCCTGAATCAGGTCTCACTAGGGTAGACTCTGGATTTTCAAACAAGCCAGGATTTCGAAGTCACAGAATAGACACAACCACATCCAAGTCAAAGTTCAAGCCCATATTCCAAAGCCATATATATATGGTTTTTATTGCCCTATCTGGAATTAGGAGACAGCCACTTCCCCAGTCATATTACACATACTAATGAAATTAATCAGTGTTTAGAAGAAAACAGTATGAAATAGATTTGCTATCCACCTCTAGTTTTAGAAGATCTTCACTCAAAAAACAAAAAACAAAACAAAAAAAAACTTGCTAATAATGGGTAACATAAATAACAACAGCCACATCCAAGTAGAGCCTATAGCAGTCAAGGGAATCAAGGGAATATGTACAAACTTTCAAGAAAACCTATGCCTACATTCTGGCCTGACTGCTGTTCACAGAGTGGTATTCAGGAAGCTCACTTGGGCATAGACTCAAGAGACTTCTTCATTAGCAAAGATAAACAGTCCTTATTATCTTTCCAGAGTTCCTGCCATTAGTGTGACAAGACAAATGTCATCCGCTTTGGTTATTAACTTATCCATCCATTTATTTCTGTGGTGTTGGGAATATAATTCAGGGCCTTACACCTGAAAACGAAGAGCTCTACCATTACCCCACCCCCCACCCCCAGCTCATTCTGTGTGTGTGTGTGTGTGTGTGTGTGTGTGTGTGTGTGTGTGTGAGTGAGAGAGAGAGAGAGAGAGAGAGAGAGAGAGAGAGTGAATTTTGCTGAATCAACAAATAAATCACCATTTGATGGACTGCAAGACAGCACCATACAAACATATGGTGTCTTTGAACACCTAAAGATGAGAAAATATTTCTTTAGCTTTCCTTTTTTGTTATGCAAGCATTTCAAAGACTCTCAGGTAACAATGGTACCTAGGTTCATGATACAAATTGTGAATATAAGCCAGGCAGGGTGTGTGTGTAGAAGATAGTGTACATTTCTTTCAGTGGGTCACTTTCTAGACTAGATAAGGACTCATCTGCTCATGAGTCGAATGCACTTCAAGATTCCTTCTTATTACACCATTGCTTTCCATTTTGTGTGGCTGTGTGTGGTATATGCCTGTGTGTTTGGGTGGGGGTGCATACACAGATGGAAGCCAAATGGTATCACTGCTTCTTCTCTGGGTCTCCACTGTATTTTTTTGAGACAGGGGCTCTTAGCACCCTTGGAACTCACCCACTGGCTAGACTGGGTGATTAGCCAGCCCCCCAAGACCCACCTGTTTCTCCTTCCTGGCACTAGGAATGCAGATGTGTATAGCCACACCTGGCTTTGTGTGTAGGTATAGGTGTTTGGGGATCTTAAGTCAGGTCCTCAGGTTTATGCACCAAGTGCTTCACCCACTGAGCTATCCCCCTGACCCTCACGCTCAAAAGTTCTTTAAAAATCGTTATTTGTACAAGGTGAAACTGATCCATACAAACACTGAAAGCCAACAACCCTTTCCAATCTTGCTCACTTCTTACACAGAATATGGTTTCCTTAAATGAGGTAATTTTTGCCTCCTAAGAAGTCTTAAATTTCTAAGTACAACCAGTTATTAAGCCCATCGGTTATTAGGCTCATATGCTAAAAGCCTTTACACCTACACAGCTACAAGCATCTTTTCCATAGCTGTTGTTGGGGATGATCAGTGCATTCAAATGACTTAAGGACATGTTCAATGCCCGCAAAGTGCTTAAAAGTGGTCCAAGAGCGTGGTAAGGAAAATACACTATTCACCCATGAGTGACTTGATTACATGACTGCCATCGATTAGCACACAAGATACAATTATGTTGTCTGTAAGCCTAGGTGGGCAAACCACAAGACTTTTTTTTCCCCGATGGTCATTTCCTTAAAAATAAACAGTGACACACGGCATTACAGTAGATCCCTACAATTCTGTACTACAAAGAAAAGAAACACAGAAACACTTTTACAACCAGCTAAGAGGCTGGGTCTAAACTGCCTCCCCTCTACCTTCTTTTATCGTCTCCCACACCACACTTGGCACTAGGGCGGAGTGAGGCACTGCTCAGTTAGTGGCACTTTGGCCCTATCAGAAAATTAAAGTTCATCTGAACTTTGCATTTCAAGGTCTAGCCAGTAGAACAGTCTATCGTGAGCACGACCATGCTTGTCATCAATTGGACTATTTCAACTATTTACATGTAATTAATCAAACTGACAATGCTCTGCTTTCGTGGCTGGGTCTCAATGGAGGGCTTTCCCTGCTCATACACAGGAATCAAGCTCTGCAAGCTCAGAGGATACTCCCTGAGGCAGGGTAATGCTAGTCTGCTGCAATGCTCCTCCAAGTAGCTCACAGCAGCTGGAGTAAGCGTGAGTCAACCTGTCCTTACACACCTGCGATAATGTTGAGCAATCTTCCATCACTTTCCTTTCACTGGCAATGAAGCTGAGGCTCAAAAGATCAGAACTCCCCAGGGTCTGCAACCAGAAATGGATTTCTTGGCTTCTTTTATACTACGTCCCCTTTCAAATTGATGATGCACCTTGCCTCCTGGAGGGCACCAGTCCTTAACCTTAGAAAAAGCTGACTCTCTGTTGGTTGTTTTTTGTCTTTGCTCTTTGATTCTTGGGGCCTGCCACTCAGCTCCCGAATAAATCACACATGGAGGCTTATTCTTGATTATAAATGCCTGGCCTTAGCTTGGCTTGTTGCTAGCCAGCTTTTCTTGACTTTAAATTACCCCATCTACCTTTTGCCTCTGGGATTTTTCCTTTTCTTACATATGTATATCTTACTTTCACTCTTACTCCATGGCTGACTGGGTGGCTAGCTCCTAGCATCCTTATCTCCTTGTTCTCTTGCTCTTTTTTTCCTTCTTCAAAGATTTCTCCTTCTATGTAATCTCTCTGTCTGAAAGCCCCGCCTATCCTATCTCCTGCCTTGCTATTATTGGCTGTTTAGCTCTTTATTAGACCATCAGGTGTTTTACACAGGCAAAGTAACACAGCTTCACAGAGTTAAAAAAAAATCCAATATAAAAGAATGCAACACATCTTTGCATCATTAAACAAATGTTCCAGAGCATAAATAAAAGTAACACATCTTAAAATAATATTCTCCAACATTGACTGACTGAGTACTAACTCTGTTAAAACTGTTTCTTGGTTTAGGATACAATAGAAAAGTGGATAGAAATGAGTACAAAGAGAGAAGAGACCCCAAACATGGCAAACTTCACACCATTCCATCACTACTACCACCACCTCCTAACAGCTTAGTTAGGTACAGCCACCCTGCTTAGTTACTCATATTAGTTTTCTTTAGAAATATATAACAAAACTGTAAATATCTGAGCCAGAAAGACAGCCCTAGTCTTCAACCAAACACATTATCTACTATTTGCTCTAATACGAGTCCATATTGCACAGATGCCCTTGTACTGTATGTACATTCTTGTTTTTTCACTTCCTCTTCTGTAAGCAATGCCTTCTTTTCATGTATTCAGACTGCTCATCTTTATCAGCCACATATTATTTCACATAGTTTGCTGAAGTCACTTATTTCATTATTCTCCTATGTGGAAAGACTTCACACACTTATATCTGTACCACCAGAAACACTATATTCCTTAAAATATTATCAGAAACAATACTATTAAGCCAAAAAGTAGGAATATTTTATGAACTTATATTTAACCCATCAATTGATTTAAATTTCTTATAAAGCAACCAACAATAAATAAGTATTCTACATTCAGCAAATGTCCTGACTTTGTACTTAACACTTTAAAAATCAGGTTTATTCAACAAGTCATACCTCAGTTCTTTTTTTATTATTTTAATGGTGACAGTAATTCTTTTCCTGTTTCATATAATTTTATTGTCTTTCACCTTTAATGAATAATTTACCTAATGATATGTCTAGGTTCTGGCTTTACTTTGTAGTTAAATGGTCTTTGATGTGATGTGATGTGTGTGTGTGTGTGTGTGTGTGTGTGTGTGTGCTTTTCTATAAAACTTTAAGTTTATTTTGAAATGCTTAATGATTTAATATAGCTAGCATATATTTGGATCTACAGCATGAGGTATATATTCAAATTTTTAACAAATTCCAAATTATCCACAATTCTGTTTACTAAATTACATTCCTCACACATCTTTCAACAGGTTTGTGAGAAAACTTTAAAGATTAAGTTTTAAATTTTTATTTATGTATATGGAATGAATGTGTGCAGACATGTACATTTGTGTGCAGGTACCAATGGAGGCCAGAAGTGGGTGCCAAATATCCTGGAGACGAAGTTATAGGCAGTTGTGAGCCAACTGCTGTGGGTTCTGGGAACTGAACTCTGGCCCTCTACAACAGCAGCCAGGCTCATCTTCTCAGCCCAATTGCTGGATTATTTTGTATGTTTATGCTGTAGACTAAGGAGTCAACTTCTCACTTCTCTTTTTATTATCTCAATCTATATATTGAAGATGAAACATTGGTTCAAATTGTAATACTATGTGACTGGCACTGAACTGCACAATTCCATGTGGTTGCATAAACATGGCATGCACACGTTAGGGTGCTTCTGTGACTTCTGTTTGTGGTGCGTCCGCATCTGTAGCAGGACAACCTTCTGCTCCTTGTTATTTTTTCCTAGCATTCTTCAATACGCATGTGTGCTTACAACATTCTCAGCTGCTATGTTCCAGGTTATATAGCCTTCAATCCCTGTGTTTTCTGCCCTTCATCTCAGTCATACTGAAAAACTTCCATGTGGATTGTGGTTAAGATTACATTTATCATAAATGCGATATTTAGGTGTGATCAATGGAAATGTCTTTTTCAGACTTTAATTTTCCAAGTTAGTCAAGCACACTGTATTATAAATTATCTTTCTGTGTGTGACACTCTGACTTTCACATTCCATAAATGTGCATTTCTGTTAGTCTCCTCTCTTTTCCCGTTCCTATTTTAGTTGCTAAAAATACATCATTCCTATCCAACAACTAATTGTGTTAATTCCTTTGAAGTCTCCCAGAATAATATCCTCTGCATGTGGTCAAACAATGATTAAGTGGAAGGTAAGTATTTTAACTCCTACCTTAAATAAACCAGCATAGTTTTCTGAAGAAAACTGAGATCAAACTATACATACACACTACCACTGCCACAAAGTAGCTCCATCAGCCCTTTAATTCCCCTATCCCAAGAACCCTGGAGCTCATTTACAACAAAGATGAATGGCTCGGACAGTCTAGAGCCAAGTACCTTCCTCCCTCATCACTCCCAAATGTCTCTAGCTTCTTCTGTCATCTAGGCTTGGATTCAAAGACAGGGAAAAACACAGTGTAAGTGACTTGGAGACATAATAAAATAACCAGGCCTGGTGACACAGGCCTGAAATCTCAGCACTCACAGGGGAGCCAGAAGGATCAGGAGTTCAAAGTCAGCCTCAGCTACATTGCAAGTTGGAGACCAATCTGAGCTACATAAGATGCTCTTACAATAAAATATTTTCAACTTATTTTTTTGTACTGAAAACAGTCTACATTTTGTTGTGCATGCTAATTACAACCATCTGCCATCATCCTTGATTAATGGATGCTAAATAGGTACTGAAAAGCAATCTTACATTTTTGTGGTCCATATATCTAGATTCTGTGTTTCTAGGCAAAAGAAGGTCAACACACAAAAAAATAATAATAATAAAAGGAGGCAAGCAACTCAATCAACTGTGTGAGAGTAGGTACCTAAGGACCAAGGCTGGTTCTGTGTTTATTATGAGCCAGACCGTGTGTCCAGTTTTGTTAAAGTACAAGTGACATTTCTCTGTTTTACTGAAGAAAGAAGAAATGCATAGAGAAAGTGGCAGATATTACATCCAAACTGTGTTTCCCTGGAGTTCAAAATAGCAAGCTGAGTGGGAGTAAGCAGTTCAAGACAGAAAGAAAGAGGAGGAGAGGAGGGAGGGAGAGAGAGAGGAAGGAACAAGTAGAAGGAGGAGGAGGAGGAGGAGGAGGAGGAGGAGGAGGAGGAGGAGGAGGAGCTAAGGAGCTAGTTTGAGCCAGAATACAAATGCATTCATATGACTTCGCACAGAATCTCTTGGTCATACATAATGTGTGTGTATCTGTGTGTGTGTGTGTGTGTGTGTGTGTGTGTGTGTGTGTGTGTGAGAGAGAGAGAGAGAGAGAGAGAGAGAGAGAGAGAGAGAGAGAGAGAGAGAAGGAGGGAGGGAAGGAGGAAGGGAGGGGAGGAGGGAGGAGGGAGGGAGCAGAGCAGAGGAGAGAGATTGCACAAAGGCTGACTCTGGGTGTCTTCTTCAATAGCTCTCCCTTATTTTGTGGGACAGTATATCTCTGAACTTGGAGCTTGCTACTTTGCTGGATAGACTGGTCACTTAACCCCAGAGATCCTCCCATCTCTGCCTCACCCAGTCTTTTAAGTGGGTGCTGGGGATCGAAACTCACCCTCCTGCTGTCAAGGCAAGTGTTGTACAGAGAGAAGGATCTCGTCCGTCCTAAGTGGGACCAGTTATACTTAAAGACTAAAAACAGCATCACAGTCACACGAAAGGCAAGCACTTCTCTGCTACAGCCAAATACCTTTCTAGATCACAACAGAACTTCTGCAAAAAAGGAAAAGCTGAAGATGGTGTGGTCTTGACAGTGCTTTTAAAAACTTTAAGAGACACCTAGTCCAGAGTGGAGTTTGTTAAATTACAATGTTGATTCTAGATCCTGTAGGTCTGAGAGAAAACCCAAACATGGATGATGTCCTAGTATGAGGGCTGCAGTTTAAGCCTCAATATTTTATTTAATAGCCAGCCAATTACAAATGCTTGCTAAGTGTCTGACTCTCTGCCAGTCACTGCAGGAAGTGATAAAGTCTATGACATGTGACCTGAGCAACAACACACACATCTCTCATGTATGCAGGGTCAGGAGAGGGCATGAACACGATGTTTCTTAAGAGTAGGTGCTCAATGCTAAAATGTGTGCTGAGGATCCCAAGAATAATAATAGCTGAGAACAGGAAGCGTTCAGTTTAGTCAATGGCAGCTGCCAATGGCTTCAGATGTGCTTGGACGTACAGGAACTAAGGTGGAATAGGAAGTAGACAGGAATAAAGGAATGAAAGACTCCCAGGGCAAGCAAGGAGGTAGAGTTTAGACAGCTACAGTGCACCTGCTTTGAGGTCATAGATCTCTAGCTCTCGTCACTGGAGACTTACAGCTACAACTCACTTTTAACCTAGGGAAGGGAAACTGTAACTCCAGTGTTCTCAGGTCTGAGAATTATAATCCTATCCTACAATGCTGAGGATGGGATAGCATGCCTCAGTCTTAAGCAAATTCGCTCCACTGGCAGCAGAAATAATGCTAGGAATGACATTTTGGGTGCAATCCTGGGAGCACAAACTACCATTTTGGTATACATATTTATGCATATATGTGTCTCTGGTTAACATGTCTTTAATAACAGCTTTACCAGCATTAGGCCACAACTTTTTACTGCACTGTAATTAATAATTTTCTGTTAGTGTTTCAATATTACTTTTATTGCACAAAAAAAAAAAAACCACTGTTTCTTGTACAGTACTTTGGGATGGCACATACCCACACAACACCCTCGACTACAGCATCATGCTTCCTTTTTCCTCCCACACTGGCTGACAATAGGAAGAAACATACCCTGAAACAGAATGAAATCGTTAATGAATTACATCTTCTTCTTTTTTTTTCTTTTTTCTAGCCTCCTCTGCAACATTTTCCTGCTGGCCCACATTACGCTGTATATATTGCACAAAGTATTCGATAGAAAAGCAAGGGTGAACTGAAAAGATCTGTATCGAAGTAGGAATTCCATCAAGAGCCTATTGTGAAGAAGGTAACATAGGGTATCGGTACGTAACTGCCACCAGCCAGTGTAAGAGAAGCATCTGAAAAGAATTAGGGCAGGTCAGCAGTCCCAGGTCAGGTTAACGACCTTACCGTTCTACTCCATTGGTCATAGAACAGAGTCCATCACCGTAATGAAGCCCCAAGAAACGTATTTGGGATGTTCTGTGTACCATGCTTTATATTAATGTAAACTGGCCTAATGCATTAGCTGAAAGGATTTTTTTTTTTTTAAAGTGAAGTGGACAATGCCAAGGTTATGTCACAAGCAAACACTCCACATGCAACAGAGTTAGTGCAAAAGGTTTATTGGAGGAGAAGGGCGGGGGAGAGGGAATGAGGAAAAGGCCATCTTGGAGTGGGGACATGAGAGAGGCGGGTGACAGACAGAGACCAGGCAAGAAGAGAGGCAGGAGAAGCGAGAGAAGGGACTGTGACTGGCAGGCACTTTTAAAGGGTGCACCTGTCCACAGGTGATGGTGGAAAGGCACCCGGAGGCAGGTGATGATGTCACTGCTTAGGTGTTGAGGCAGGCTGCCGCCACAGCAGGAACTAACATTAACTCTCCCAGGCGTGTGCTTTTCCTACTGAACTCTCCTCATGTACTAGCTGTCCCCCACAAGAGAGATCAGAATTTAGGAAACACACGATGGCAGCATTCTGCCATTTCAAAACCTTGAGGCTTGAGCATTATGAGATACCTGTTATCGTAACATTCCTACTAGGTAAAGCCATGGAACTCAGCTTCCTCCAGTGAATTATTGCTACTCCATCCATAGTCCCATCCAAGACCCAGACATACAAGCCCTCACTGACAGCGAGAAAATGTCATCAGCATAATAACTCTAAATTAAGTCTAACCTACGCATGGTTTCAGAACACGAAATACAGTACAACCTGGACGCCCTGGTGAAACACGGAAGCCTGCCTTCCACAATTCTTCTTAGCTTTCTAACTCAGAACCCTTCCTGGTACCCTCCCCTATCTGAGTCATGGGATCAAGCCAACTACAACTATTTCATTTCTTTAAACCCACAACATCAAAAGAGCTCCAAAAACACATAGTGATATTTTGTGGGAAAAAAATAAGAGGAAAACAAAAGCAAACATGAAATCTTGGGACTTAATCAACTTCCACATAAAGAAAGTAAATAACTACAGGTCAAGAGACAGACATGGAGCCAGGCGGCACTGGCCCACGCCTTTAATCCCAGCACTCGGGAGGCAGAGGCAGGTGGATCTCTGTGAGTGCGAGGCCAGCCTGGTCTACAGAGTGAGTTCCAGAAAAGGCGCAAAGCTACACAGAGAAACCCTGTCTCGAAAAACCAAAGAGAGAGAGAGAGACAGACAGACAGACAGACTTAGAGGCGGGGCTTTGTTAGAACAGGATGAAGAAACTCCCCTCAGTGGGAAATGCCACCACTAACTCTATTCAGATACATAGCAAGTGACTCTTATGATAATAAATCAGGACAAGACAGATTGCTTTTGGTTTTCTGAGGCAATTTCTGTTTGAACTGAATTGGCCCTTCTGAACACAGACCATCAGGGATAAGTCTCCCTCACCAGACAATGATAAGTTGTGCACAGCTTGGGGCTAGTGATGAAACACAGAACCATTTCTTACTCCTTGGTAGCTGCCGCTGTAATCCTCTGTGTTCACATGTCTACCTGCTTTAAGAACTGCCGAGGGGAATCACCAGAGGTCAGAAAGTTCTATCTGCCACAGGACAGCTTCTAACTCCAAGCTTGGAACTGAGGTTCAAACCGGCTTCAGCTGAGAAAGACTTTCCCTGCCAGAAGTCCTGTCTTCAGGAACCCTGCTGCCAGGCCTAGACTACATGAAGGTCAGTGCAGCCCGCAGAGGACGCAGTGCAACAAGCTGGGTTGGTTCTCCTGGAGGGAGCCAGGCCCAGAAAAACACCCTTCAGACTTAACAATGGCCCTGGCAGAAAGCTGTTGTCTTCCCTGACACAGAGGGGTGGGCCCTCCTCCCAAGTGACAGGCAGGCTGCAAACCTGTCCCTGGCAGACACCCGAAAGAAGCACAGCTAAGCAGGGCAGTCAGGGACAGCCACTTGTGGCTGAATCAAAGGCAGGCTCTCTCAGCCTCAGGACTGAGGCTGTGCTGTGGAAATGTATATTGCAGACAGGACATCCCTCCTGGCACTCAGTGTGAGTGAAGCCCAGGCCACAGCAACAACAACCTGGCCAGAGGACAGCCTGCACTACACATCAAAGCCAGAGGCGCTGGGAGGCTGGCCTGCAGCCAAAGACACTGGGAGCTGCTGGGGAGTGTACCCTGCCAGGGACAATAGGAAAGGGACCTGGTAGAATCTTTGAGTTCCAAGCACTGGGGAGGTCTTCTCAGAGTTCCTGCCCTCTCCTGTCAGAGTTGTGATTCAATCTCTTTGAAGAAATAAAAAGGGAAAAGAATTTGCATTCTCCAACTTTTCTGTCTGAAAGACAGACACCACAATGCAAGCTGAATGCACGCTGGTCCCCATAGCCTGCAGCCAAAATCCCAAACAATAGAGCTAAGTGAGATATGGCGCAGGCACACACACACACACACACACACACACACACACACACACACGCCCGCCTCCCCACTTTATTTTAAGAAGGCTTTAAGTGAAGGGAGTGATCGCAAACGTTTAAATGCAAACATCATGGCTGCACTGTTACACCCTCTCAGATATTTCCCACCAATTCTGTTTAATTAGAGTCACATCGAATGTTAATTATAACCTGACAGCTCTATGATTTGGCAGGGCACAGCAAACAGTCCCCTTTGAGGTAATGAGGATTTAAGGTAGGGCTCCAAACTCTGCCTCCCAAGCATGACACAGCTCTTCCTTGAGAAGGTTCTACTGGAGAGACTTAGCCACTTATTCACAGGAATAGAGTCAGCTTCGAACACATCTTAGGCTTACAGGTTCTTACAGAAAGCAAACTAGAAACAGAAACAGGGGCCCCTGCCCTGCAGGAGGACTGTGTGAAAACAGCTTAGTCTGGGTTGGCAAAGGGCTTGCAAAGCATTCTGATCTGAGGCACTCCACACGTTTAAAAGCAGACACCTGGCACTGGGAGCCCTTCTAGTCAGCCAGTTTTGCCTAACCATTGCCCTCCAGGTTCAGAGGGAGATCCTGACTCAAAAAATGGAGAGTGAGTGAGGAAAACACCCGATGTTGACCTCTAGCTTCCATATGTGTGCATGCACACGCACCCCACCTCCCCCAAACACACACACACAACCTATAAGAGAGAGACAAAAAAAAAAATATCTCTTGATATGTGATGGCTGGAGCTCACCGAGCTTTAGGGTAAAACAGACACCACCAGAGACCTGGGACCCTTGCAACCCTCAAGTGACTGGCTTCCCTCTAAGAAGCCACACTGTAGGAACGCCCATTAGAACAGAGAGAGCTTGTCAGGTCTCTTTTCAAAGGAAATCTATGTGAGTTGAGGTCACTCAGTACTAATCAGGCCTGTACATCATGGCTGTATGGCCAGCAGCACATGCTCCATTAAGCCAGCGGTTTGTCTGTCATTCCTAACGGTGTGCTGGGGGAGGAATAACTTGCAGCTCCTTGCTAATCCGGTATAGGGATGCCAAGGTACAGTGTATTACTTGATTGCATAAAATGAAGAGCTGTTTTCAGCTTGTAAATCACCATTCTGGCTCCTTCTCCAAAACTAAAGCCATATTACAAGCCTTTCAAGATATCTTTTCCCCTCCATATCCATTCATTTCAACATAAGCAAACCTTTAAAGGTATCCCGGTAAACCTCCAAAAGGTGTAACTACCAGAAGGAAGAGGTTACAAAAACAAAAACAGGAGTTTACAAATATTTACCATGTAAGATGGTCACTGTCACACTGTCAGTGGACAACCAGCCCTTTGCAGGACTCTAGTACCTGAGAGCACCAATCCATTTCCTTTAAGTCATACTTCTCAAGAGAACTTTGAAGAAAAATATACTAATAATGGGAATTTTACAGCTTCTAACTGATGTAGGAGGAACCTTAGCTATTTCTGTAATTATTCCCCTGAGACTTGGGCTGACTATTCTAAAAACAGGATGTTTTGTTTGTTGTTCCTCATAAAAAGACCAAACCAGTACCAGGCTCGAAAACATCCCCACTACAGATCCATGTAAAGTCTGGCAATATCCAAAAAGCCAAATGGAATTTTTATTCCTGTATTTAAATTTTTTTTTTGCTCAACGTGAGATGACCTCGGGAAGTGTGTTTCTTGTTTTTATGAATGCCAAAAGGCAAAGATAGTTACATAACTCCACTCCCACTGGCTCTGCATCCTAGCTCCAAGAATTCTAGCCTATCTAAAGCTGACTCTTCACAGCTAAGGCTTTGAGTTTTTAAAATTAGCTTAGATTAATCTGTAGTAACTAGATACTTGTTCTATAGAACAGGCTACATGAAATCAATAAGGCCTGAAGACTTTTTTTTTTTTTTTTTTTTTTAGGAAACCAGAAAAATACATCTGTTTAACAGACTTCACTGCCTGATGAAATACAATTTGTGTCCTATTTCAAGCTTTGCAGCATTATAAGGACTCCAATAGCAATCCGCTCCTATTGTTTCTGTGATGCACTATACTGTGATGAAATTGGCACAAAAAGATGAATTTAATAGTAATGGATTTCAAGACAACCTTAAGTGAGTGCAGACCACACACCCAGAGTATCATCTGTGTTTGGATCGGTATGATCTCTCTAAATGAAACTGATATTTTTTTCCCCACCACTTTGTGTCTTCATAAATGAAAATATCTTACATGTCCCCCCTCCCCAATCCTGACCCACACGAGAATGTAGGATAAACAGGAAGGAAGTGTGTGTGTCTAGGCTACAGCTCAGAATTTTCAAGCACGGGATGGGATCTACTTCCTCCAGCCACTGCTTTTATATATGACCTGGAAAAATCAAGTGGAAACTGCTTGTTGCCGCCATCCCATGATGGGTTGCCATTAAAACCAGCCTAAGTAGCAACTGAGCTCTGCTGTATGAAGGCAAGAGAAGTCTCGTCGCTGCCAGAGTTCTACAGGCTGCATCCAACTAACAAAGCTTGATGGTTTTTCAAATGTATATAACACTGGAAAAGGCACCATTTTGGTACCTAATTATTCCAGTCTAACTGGTTATTTCTGTCATCTAATTAGTCTATTACACACTGTGCTGCCACAATAGAGGGTTACAAGCATGGTCTTTGACCTCAAAAATCACTTGATTTGGAGGAATTATGAGAAGTGTGGCCCATCAGGTTGCTACAGTAGGGCCCAAAGAAGGGTAGATGGCCGGTGTCAGGGGATGTCTAAGAGGGGAGACTCTTAACATTCCCCAGCATACAGTTTTCAAGGAGACAGGGAGAAAAGCAAATGAAAAAGATATATGTTCAGTCTGGGGACAAACTCAGATTGAGGTATCTTAAAGAACATCTTAGATAGAAACGTCCAAGAGGGAGCAGTTGCATGTCAAGGTATGGAACACAGGGACTGTGTGTATACATACAACTTAGAAAAATCCAGCAGTATCCATAAGCCTGGAGTGATGCTCAGAACAGCAGACCCTGTAAGAACACTTCAGAAACTGCAGACAGGAAGAGGCCCAGTGGCTGAAATTTGGTTGAAGTCATAATGACAACAGGTATGTAAAGAGGCAAAAAAAAACCCCAAAAAAACAAAACACAACAGTGTGCCAGGGCTACCAAGGAACAGAGCCACTGAAACAAATGGAGGAGTTGGGGATGAGAGTCAAATACAGATATGCAACAGCTGAAGTCAATCACAGGTTGAAATGTGTCACTTGAGTTTCAAAATTAGGAAGCTACTGTGATAACAACTTAGGTGGTCAAATTGATGAAGCCGTTAAAAAATAAAAGTAACATAGTTGCTGGGAATGCCTTGGGAGTTGTTTTATCATTTGCATTTTTTTCTTTTCAAGGATGGAAGAGATTTCAACATTTTTCAGTTTTCCACGTCGAGAGGTCTTCAATAAAAAAGACCTGAGGGAGGAAAATAACAATGTCCCAACAGGATTTTACAAGATTAAATTTTGGCCACAGTGAAGGAATAATTATGACTTGATTGTGTTAAAGGAAAACTTCAAATTCTCAACAATTAGCTAACCACTAATATTGATTTATGGACTCGGGGAGCCTTTAATCAAAGGACTACACTGTTCTGCCATAAAAGGAGTCAGTAGGGAATCAGACAGAGCTGTGGACACTACACAGAAAAGGCTAAACTCAGCACTGAGTCTCCAGTAGAAGAACTTGAAAGATCATCAGCGTAGACCCCTGGTTTACAGCTGCTTTTAAATTAATACAGTAACAACCACTTCCATTGGAGAAACCTAACCAGTCTTTATAATGTTTAAGATAATACTTGAAACAAAGACAG